>NW_027512460.1:392500-502089 GCF_048772815.1 Callospermophilus lateralis | reverse complement strand
ACTTAGTTTTCAGTACTAGGAAACAAATACGTATTTCAGGAGGATGAATATGTCTTAGAATAATCTTATGAAAAGTTGATTATAAATATGCACTTAAATATTAATGAATTTAGGGAGTACATAATAAGATACATTTATTTCATATTTTGAAAACTCTGGAGAGTGTATATATATATATATATATATATATATATATATATATATATATACATTAAAATACACACACAGAAATTAAAAAGTATTAATATACAAGCCAAATGAAATTCACCATGAAATATATATCATCCACAGATCTAAAAATATTCATTTTACTGAACATGAATTTATGTATAATGTTGTTCAGCTAGGATACTCACTCATAAGTTGAATTTTCAGTTTCAACAGTGTTTAACAGGAGTGATCTCTTCTCACAATTTGTATCTGCCAAGTGAGCCACCTCACAAGAATGTACGTGTGGTACCAGGTAGGATTCTATATGTGCATATAAAAATATATGTGCTGAATAGGCTACAGAGAAATGGAGACATGAATTCACATATTTGTTAACTTTAAAAACACATGGAGAAGTGTTTCAACAAAAAAATGACTAGATTTAAAACTCCTACCATATATAATGCAAAAGGAACGTCCAAATGTTAACCTTGCATCCTCTGAACTACGTGTATTTCAATTTGGTTTGGTCTATTTTTATCCATCATAATAGGATTTGTAGTCAGAGTCTAGTAGGGAGTGGGTTACTATGAGGGATTCAGTATTTTGAATGAATAATTGGAAAATGAATCCAATGTGTATGCAAATATGTGCTACAAATAAATCTTCCCACTCTCATCCAGAACAATGCCTTGACATTACCTTAGCCCCAAGTAAGATACAATTAGAGAAGAGTTAGAAAATCTAGGAATACATATCTGGAATGGAAAATGCTCTGGAGTTCACAACACTGGAGGTGGTAGAGGAGTTTCCAAAAGTAATGGAGACTGTAAAAACTCCACAAACATGGAAGTGTGCAGGCCTCAAGACATCTGGGAAACTGTCTTTGAGGTTGTACACTTGAAATATATGTTGTTTTCAGGAGCTTTAGCTTCCTTTTGAGACCATCAAAGCTGTGTATGCATCTGTTACATGGAGGACATGGTTTCTTATTTTCCAATGAACATGAGGTAGCAGTGCTGAATTCTCTCTTTGTGGGTTTACTGTGGCCACTGGCGTCTAAGAATCTTTCCGTGTAGACTGTGAAGCCATTTGGTCATTCTCCAATTTTGTTGTGTTTCTTGTTGCTGCACTGGGAGTTTGGTATTTGCTTCACAAAATACAAGGAGTTCCACTGGGACACAGTGCTGGAGGGAGTTCTGTCACGTGTGGTGTGTAAGGGTCTGCAGGAGAATGCACCAACCAGGCTTCTATGCCACATTGCTTGCCCCCTTGACCGTAGCAACTTGATTCTGAACATTGCCCTGAAAACTGTCCATCTAACAAGATGGCTTAATATACAAAGGTATGCTGGCTGCACCATGTCAGTCACAAGCATTTGGAAGCCAAAGTAAGATCCACATGACACCACCACAGATGTTTTATCACACAACTGCACACCACAGCTCTGGGCCCACTACTCAGCAGGCTCCACCATACTGGCAGCTCTGTTCTACACCATTTTCATGAAACCCAGTCAAGGAAGGCACTGGCTGGTACACTCTTGATCAGCAACAGGACATCCAAAGGTTCTCCAGTGCCACCTGGTCATGGAAATTTCAAAAATTTCATGGTATTTATCTAGACATTTTTCAAGGATGAAGTTGGAGAAACTGTGGGTTTCAATTCATTCAGGAACCATTAAATTTTTAGGAAGCACATTTCAAGGAAAACTCTGGAGAATTTTCAGAGGCAAGTCTTCCCAAAGAGTGGCCAAAAGGCCACATGAAGCCAGGCCCATTGAGGTCTACAATGTGAGGTCCATGTGTGTTTTGACTGTCAACAATGGCTGCCAAGTCTTTCAGAATAAATTCATGTGATGTCCTGGCTGAGATTGACAGTGCTTGGTGAATAGCCACCCCAGGCTTAGATCTCAGTTTCCAATGGCGACTCTCATGCATGGCCGCCTAAAATCCCAACACAATTAATGGCAATACTTCTCTGAGGTCAGTTCCAGAACTCAGTCTTTAAGGGGAATCGCACCAGAGTTCCAGCCCAGGTGGACCCAGGATTCTCTTCTAACCACCAACAATTGACCACAATTAAAACCAAAAAACTCCCACATGGCCCTCATCTTCTTCAACATAGACACTCTGAATAACCTCTAGCTAGAGGTTTCCATGACGGGCGCAGCCCAAGACAGTGTCCAAAATAAGCTCCCTTGCCCCTCATTTGCCTAAAGTCAGAGTGGACTAGACACCATTCCTGTGAACCAAGAGTGATCAAATAGCCCTTCTTTAATACTGCTCTGCTTCTCCAGTTTGAGGCCAACTGACTGGTATAGATTCTTTATGTGAATTGGTGTCCTGAGAAAACCCAAGCACCTATTGGCTAGCCTCTGCAGAGCTTTGAAGAACTGGTTTGACCCAACGGATCCCTATTCTCACTTGATGGAGGTCAGGAAGCTTACAGAGGAAGGCGAGAGACTTCATCCACAATGACTGCTCTTTTGGCCATTTTGGTTTTGGATGCACACTTGGAAACTTTCTTTAGATCCATCAGGTGCTGAGAATCTAAGCCACTGCCTCACAGAGGGCAAAGAGGCTGATTCAGCCACATCCATTTCCAAAGCAATTAAGCAAAGAGCCACAGGTGACGCCCATCCTTTTCCATTTGAAAACTGATTTCTTCAGGTTTCACACAGGGGTGGCCTGAGGCAAACACGTTCCTGACATTCAGGACAACAGAACAATAGGTAAGCAAAAGTCCAAAGTAGTGTTTCTCCACTGAGACTTTACTGGTCGCACTGATATCTGAGTTTTCTGAGATGCTCTCATTCCCTTCAGCTATCCAGAACATGATCATGTCACAGAGCTTGGAGGTGGTACATATCTTGGAAATAATACCATGAGGCTATTCTGGAGAGTGGCCAGTATTCAGGAAGAAAAGAGGAACTTAAGAAGATAATAGGTGTTGCCCATCCATAAGGCAAGCAGCTCTTTATTCTTTAATTTGGCAAGATGAATGCTGGGAATCTTTCTACTAGACAGGACACAACCATTGATGAATTCTCTTTTCAAATGTCTACAAAAACGGATTCAGTGGGATACACAGACATAGAAACACTCGCGTTGTCAAACGACTTTCTAGAAACATTCCAGTCTAAACAAACAAACCGCCTTTCCTACCTATTCTCAGAACATGAGACAAAACCACAAACTCACACAGACACCCACAACGGAATCTCCTTCCCCCAAGTATGTCTGTGAGTATCCTGAGTGTCCTCTGACTGGTGGGCCATACTATGTTCCACCAAAATGGCCTGTCCTATCTCAGACCTGGACTTCTTTGCCAACTCTGTGAAGTTGTCAGGAGCCATGGTTGAGCCGCTACCTGCTTTCTCAGAAAAGGCCCCTCTTCAGAGCTCTCCTGGCATTTGGCCATTCTCACTTCAGTAGGTACTAAGAAAGACTGACTCTGTCCTTGGTAAATCCAAACAAATGAGACCACTGGGACTGGGACTGGGACTGGCTCTGGGTGCCTGGCTTCCTAGATCCCGAGTTCAGAGAGTTCCATCACCAAGGAAGTGTGATAGGTCACTTCCTTCACGAACTGAATGAGGTCACTGGGTTGGCAACCACTTTTTCCTAACAGTTGCTTCCAAGGGTCCCATGAGATGGAGGCTGCCCATACTTCCTGTGACACTTTCACAAGATAGAATGGTATATCAACCATAGGCACCCGGGAACAGCTCTCCACACAGGCCTGGTTTGGTCGATTTTATCTACATTAAGAAGAGAGAGGCTTTCAGACACATCCCTTCATTTTGACCAGGTTGTTTTACATGGAAGTTGACTTTTGCTCTCTCAGGTCTTTCATAGGTGTTTACATCTTCTTCAGGGATCATTTCTGCATGGAACTTTGAGGTTCTCAGCAGGAGGAAGATCCCCTACATTCCTGTATTGTAAGACCAACAATATCCTTGTTCTTCTGTTAAGTTATATTGAGGAAATATTGCATGGTTAAGGGTAATAACAGGTTCGATTTGGTTTAGGAATCATTCTGCAGGATGAATTATGGTATTGGGAACCTGCGATATTTACAAGAATATACTGGTGAAATATAAGTATGAAAACAGAAATCTAGGTAATATTTGAAGTCCAGAAGGGGATTGGGTGGCCTGAACACCCTTCCTTTGAATCAGGAGTGATCAAATAGCCCTGCCGCTAATACTGCACTGCTTCTCCAATTTGAGGCTTACTGACTGTCAGGTATAGATTCTTTATGTGATTTGGAGACACGAGAAAACCCAAGCACCTATTGTCTCATGCCACAGCAAATGGTTTATTGGGGGTCCAGCATGCTGGGGCTCAAAGCTCACTTCAGAGGAGGAAAGAACAAAGAGCCCCGAGAACAACTTGAGAAGAGATTATATACAATCTTTAGAGAGTGCAGGGACTTTATATACATCATGGCCTCCTTTAGCAAATATCATATACTGTGGGAAAATCAAATAACAACTCTAAAACATGATTAGCACATTCATTGGCGGGAACAGTTCGGGCAGGGGGTGATAGGTCAGCCCTGAGAAGGGGTATACATTTAAACTGATTGGTTGAAGCCCTGAGATGTATACGTGCTGAGATGCATGGTTTCTGGGAAGGGGTTGTTAAGTAACTAGGTGGTCAGGAAAGATTTCAACACATCTAATGGGCAGTTCCGGGAATTGTCTTCACTGACACAGGAATTTCAGGTTCTGAGCACAGCTTGTAAACTTTACAAAACCTGTTTCTTTACGTTTCAATTTTAATTTCTTTAATTCTTTCATTTCTCCTTTTTCTGCCTACTTTTAATTTTAAAAGTAATGAATCATAATTTTTGTGCAGTCTCACATTCTATTTCTGCCAGTGAAGTGTATTTCTGTCTGATTACCATGAGTTTTACCTGCCCAATCTGAGCCTGGAGAAAGGAAACTATGAGGTTAAGCAAACAAGGTCCCACAGTTATCAACACCATAAGCATGATCAGGGGTCCAGCTAAGGCTGATAGGAGTGTAGTTAACCAGGGGGACAAGGTAAACCATGACTCAAACCACACTTGTTGAATCTCCCTTTCTCTCTGGTGCTCTTCAAGGCATTTTCTCAATTTACTCATGGATTCTTTAAAACTCCACTATGGTCAGCATAAAAACAGCATTTTTCTCTCAGTACAGCACAGAGGCCCCCCTCCCTTATTAAATGGAGGTCTAATCCTCACCTGTTCTGTAAAACAACTTTAGAGAGAGAGGTTAAGGATTCCTGCAAAACTGTGATGGAGGTCTCTATCGTCTTCAAGTCTTGATATATTGCTGTTTCTAATCAGGCCATTTGTTGTGACCCATGGATCATATCAGCTGTTCCTGTACCCACTCCTGCAGCAGCTCCTAGCCCCAATAGGATGGCTAGAGTAAGGGACACTGGCTCCCGGCAAAATCGGGTTGTTTGTCCACCTAGTAGACCTTCAAAGGATTCTGGATCATGATAGAGCACCCTGGGGGGTATCTGCACCATTACACAATAATGTACAGAGCTGTCAAATACCTGGGCTGAAATGCAAGGAGTTCTGACTGTGTGGAGTTCAGTACCATAAAGGTTCCTTTAATTAGTTCCCAGGGGGAGGAGTCAGCTGTACTCTGGACTGGGGAAGTAGGCAAAGACGGAAACTGCGAAGTATGAGATGGTAGAGGGGTTTTGGTAGATCTAGGCATGGGAGGTTTAGGAGGCTTAATTCCTGACTTGAATGGATTGGGCCCTATTGCTGTGGGATTTTCTTCCTTTTTAAGCTGGATGGTGAACCAGAGACCAAAGTCATAACCAGGGCCATTAATATAGAATCGCATTCCCCAAGAATTTCCCATAGGCCATGTTGTTCTGAGGTAGCCCCTTCCTTTGGAAGTGAAAGTTATATTGAGGGGGTAATATAGACTATTTTTTCCACAGCAAGTTTTTGACACCACTTGAATAGCGGCACATTTATTGGGATCAATCCAGATGTCATTTCATCCTACCGAATCATACTGTCTGGGGAGTTTGGGTTTCACAATGTAGCTCCCGTGTGTTCACAACCCCAAGATCTACAATAAAAGTCACTGGGTCCTCCACAGGTTTGGGCCTGTTTGCGATTTCAGAAATCAGCTGGGCACACTTAATAAACAAGACTGGCTAGTTTACACCTGAGCTGGGGAGATGACATCAATAATTCATGGGGTAAGTTGGTCTATGTTGCCCTGGTTTGGGCTTTAGTGGGATCTGTGTGGGGTCCACTATGTCAGGGAGATCCCAGTCAGAGAGGCCTATGGCAAGCTGACAAATGTCCGGGTGGAGAGATGGCCACCAAGTCCATAAGGGGGCTGTATGTGAAATAGACCACACTACTTGCCCAGTAGGATTTATAACTTGCCATTGTTGCTGAACAGGCTGATGGGGATTAGGACTGCTGGTGGTCAGGGGAAGAATCCATAGCCCTACCCACACCACAGACATGCAACTTGAGAGGGTTACCAGTCTGTTCCAGTTTCCAGCCAGAGTATGGACAGGGCACAGGATTGAGATGGGAGGCATGGATCCAGGAAGTGATCCCATCCACTTTCACCACTTTAGGTGTTATAAGCAGCACCTGGTATGGTCGTTTCCAGCAGGGTTCCAGGGATGACACCCGATACTGTCTCATGTAGATGAAGTCTCCCACTTGATATCGATGTGGAGTTCCCTCGTCTCCAGGATGATAAGCAGTGGCCAACTGTTTCCACAGGTATCGCTGGGTGCTGGGTTTGTTCAAGGGCTTTAAGTCTGTCTAGCAAGGGTGTGTGAAAGGAATCATTAATCTAAGAGTTGGGGTTAGGTCCCTTAATGGAGGAGGGGCACCGTAGAGAATTTCATAAGGGGTGAGGTTACACAAAGGGGCGGAGGGGTATTTCTTGCACGAAAAAGTACATGAGGTAGGAGCATAGTCCAATTTTTTATGCCGGTCTCCAAGATTAATTTCGTTAAGTCTCTTTGATGGTTCTATTCATCGTTTCTACCTGTCCTGAGCTCTGGGGTCTATAAGCACAATATAACTACCAATTAATCCCCAGGGTCCTGGAAAATCCCTGACTTACCTGGGCCACGGATGCCGGTCCGTTATCAGACCCTATTACCTTAGGCAGGCCGAACCTTGGAAAACTGTCTTCTAGGATCTTTTTGACCACCATCTGAGCTGTTTCTTTCTTCATGGGGAAGGCTTCGACCCATCCTGAAAAAGTATCTACAAAGACTAGGAGATATTTAAGTCCATACCTTGCTGGCTTAATTTCAGAAAAGTCCACTTCCCAGAATTGTCCTGGTCTGGTTCCTCATATGCGCTTCCCTGCAGGAATCTTGGATGGGAAAGTATTAACTAATTGGAAGACTTGAAAAGCTCTAGTCACCTGCTCAGCTATTTTTTTCCTCTTTGAGTCAGTCAATAATAAGTCCTTTCTTCGGTCCTTTAAGAGTGCCTATAACTTCTTTGAGCCTAAGTGGTTGAGCTGGTGTACGTCTTTGACATAAATGTGGGCTTTTTGAAATTGTAAACTTGGCTCTGTAGGGTCCCAGATTTCTGTATCTGTCTCCTCAGATGATAAGTTGCCTGAATGTTCCGGGGCGGCCAAGTCTCCTGATTTTTGTTCCCCCCGGTGTGGAAAAAGTTAACAGAGTCACTCCGTTTAGGGCTGCCAATTAAGCTTCCTCATCTGCCCTTCTGTTTCCAACTGCCACAGGGTTGTTTCTCTTCTGGTGCCCGGGACAGTCCAGTATAGCTAGTTCCTTATGGCCCTGCACTGCTGAGCCAAGGTGGAGGATCTCATCTTTATTTTTTATTTTTTTTCCCGGCAGAGGTTAATAGCCCGCATTGTTGGTAAATAGTCCCGAGCATATGAACAGTGGCAAATGCATAGTGGCTATCAGTTTATATGGTGGCCCTTTTCCCTGTTGCTAGTTCCAATGCTTTCATAAGGGCAATCAGTTCTGCTTTTTGGACTGATGTCCCTTCTGGGAGACCAGAGTATCAGATGAAATCAGTTTTGCTAACTGCTGCTGCTCCAGCCCGTCGCTTACCATCTTGGAGGAAGCTGCTGCCATCCGTAAACCATACGACTTCAGGGCGAGGCAGTGGCTGATCCTTCAAGTCTTGTTGTATACTGGTTTCCTTGCCAGTATGTGTTGACACTCATGAGTGACGGGTCCTGATGATTCTTCTGGCAGCAGTGTAGGTGGGTTGAGTGGAGCAGGGGGTCCCAGCGTTATTCTGTCTTTGTCAAGCAAGAGGCTCTGGTAGTGGTTTATTCTGGAGTTTGATTGCCACCTCTCTGGAGGCTAACAGATGATGCTCTCCAGGGCATGGGGGGCTATAATGGTTAGCTTCTGTCCCAACGTTAATTAATGAGCATCTTTTATTAGAAGGGCTGCCGCTGCTATAGCACTTAAGCAATGGGGCCACCCGCTAGCCAATGGGTCCAGTTTTTTGGATAAATACGCTACTGGCTTTTTCCAAGGTCCCAAAGACTGAGTGAGCACTCCCCGTGCTATTCCTTTCTTTTCCTCGATATAGAGAGTGAAGGGTTTTCTACATCTGGGAGTGCTAAGGCCGGAGCAGATAGCAGCACCTTTTTTTGACATTATCAAAAGCTTGTTGGTGCTCAGGGGTCCATTGGAAGTGGGCATCCCCCTTGATCAGCGGGTATAAAGGGGCAGCCAGAGATGTGAACCCAGGAATCCATAACCTGCAAAAGCTGGCAGTCCCAAGAAACTCTCTGAGTTTTCTCTTATTAGATGGGGGCAGTATCTGCAAAACGGTTTTTTTTCTGGGCTCAGGGAGCCATCGTTTGCAACCCCTAAGAGAATAACCCAGGAAGATTACTTCTTGCTGACAAGTTTGGGCCTTTTGGCAGAAGCCATATATCCAAGCCGAGCAAGCTCGAATAATAGTGCTTGGGTCCCAGACTCATAGATCTCCTTGGTGTTGGCTGCCAGTAGAAGATCATCCACTATTGGAGTAGGGTGACTTTGGGGTGTGCAGTTTTGAAGTCATTGATGTCTCTGTGGAGGGCTTCATCAAAGAGAATGGGGGATTTTTTGAACCCCTGTGGGAGTCTAGTGCAGGTTAGTTGGCCAGATGTTCCAGGTTCTGGGTCTATCCACTCTAAAGCTAACAGCAACTGACAGTCCTTATGTAGAGGCGAGCAGAAGTAAGCATCTTTTAAGTCCAGCACAGTGTACCATTTCTGCTCCGGATTCAGAGTGCTAAGCAAATTATATGGATTGGGTACTGTGGGGTGAATGTCCTGCACTCTGTTGTTTATCTCTCTTAGGTCTTGAACAGGACGGTAGTCCCTAGTTCCTGGCTTTCTTACTGGTACCGGGGGGTGTTCCAGGCTGATTGACAGGATCTTAGGACCCCAAGACCCAGGTATTTATGAATATGGGGCCTTATCCCATCCTTAGCTTCTTTGCTTAGAGGATATTGTTTAACACTAATTGGAGACGCAGAGGCTTTTAATTCTACTACTATTGGAGGTTGTTGAAGGCTAGACCTAACCCAGCAATTTCTGCCCAGGCATTAGGATAATCTTTTAACCATTTCTGGGGTAGTTTGCCTGTTTGATCAGTCCTAGGGGGCGCGAAGAGTTGATGTTCATCTTCTACAGACATAGTCAAAGATGTTACTATGGGAGTTAATACTGCAGGCTTTAGAACCCCCACTTGGGGACCATTAGGGT
Source organism: Callospermophilus lateralis (assembly GCF_048772815.1). NCBI lineage: Eukaryota > Metazoa > Chordata > Mammalia > Rodentia > Sciuridae > Callospermophilus > Callospermophilus lateralis. The sequence goes on along the minus strand of NW_027512460.1, from coordinate 492,185 downwards.
TAAAGGTTATTCTAGTCCAGAGTTTGGTAAGCATATTCCTGCCCATCAATGGGGCCGGGCATTCTGGGATTACTAGGAAAGAGTGGTGGACTTTTTCCTTTCCGAGGTCCATATTCATCTTAGTTGTCCAAGCCTGATATCTACTGCCATTAGCCCCTTGAACTAGGGACGATTTAATTGATAGGGGGGCCAGTGAAGTCTTAAGGGCTGAGTATACTGCTCCTGTAATCACTTCAAAGTTCACTGTGTTCCCCTCAACTTCAAATGTTACTCTGAGCTGGGGGAGGGGATCTGAGCCCCGAATTTCCTAGTCCTCTTCTAGAGTCAGCACGGCGGGCTGGCGTGGCTGCTTCTTTTGGGGGCACTCTTTGGCCCAGTGTTCTTTTTTATTACAGTGGGCACATTGATTTGAGGCCAACGGCAGCCTTTGGCGTTGGCCCAGGTATGCCTTTATGTATCCCTGCTTTTTAACTTCTGGCCTATTTGCTGCTGTGACCAGAACCTTAGGCAATGCTTTACTCTGCCATTTGCTTCTTTCCTCCTTCTTTTGTTCCCTTTCCTTCTCTCTCCTCTATTCCCTTTCCTCCTCAGTTTCTCTCTTATAATATACTTTCTCAGCTTCTCTGACTAAATCTCTTAAGGTCATATCTTATAATCCATCTAGACGTTGTAACTTTCTCTTAATATCTAGGGCAGTCTGCTCGATAAAGGCCATTGCAACAGATGGCTTTTGGTCTTCTGCCTGAGGATCAAAAGGAATATGTTTCTTATACGCTTCCATAATTCTCTCCAGAAACATAGAAGGAGACTCATTAGGCCCTTGGATAATCTCTCTTACCTTGGCCAAATTAGTCGGCCCTCTGGCGGCCGCTCAGAGACCCACTATTAGAGAACGGCGATAAGTGGACAGATGCTACCTACATTCAAAGGTGTTGGGGTCCCAGTTGGGTCGGTTCATGGGCCCGTAGGGACAGAGAGGGAGCATCACTGGGGCTTCCGAGTTTTATATTATTTATATCCTGCGGGTTCCTTTAGGTGGCCCAGCTTCCTTCAGGGGAGCAGGGTCTGCTGCTGCTGCAGGGAAGTCCCCTGGAGGGCTTGGGTCTGGCCCAATTGCCTCTAGCGGCAGAGAGGCTGAGTCAGCGGCGGGAGGATCATCTGGAACATGTTGTGGGTTGGGGAGCGAGGGTAGAGGATAAGGAGAGAGAGGAGTGTCCAGTCTTGTGACTCAGAATGGAGGGAAGAGGGGGAGGAGCAGAATGTTGGAATGATAAGATCGTGGGGGAAGGGGTATATGGCTGTTAATCTGGGTGGCCAAGTGACCCTGGGAAAGACAATATCTCTGACTTTTCGGATTAGAGGGAAGTGGAAGGATTCTTCTCGGGGCCATTCGACTCCTAGGATGGGCCATTCTGAAGCACAGAGAGTCTGCCAGATCCGGCATTTTACTGAAAAAGAAAGATTCTTGGTACTTGAGCGAACATCAGTCCAATGATCAAGGTTAAGGGACAGAGGCATGGAAGTGCTTTGTCCCATAATGTCCCATAATGGGAGTTACTCAAACAGGGACAGTGAATACACAAACGTGACACAGACAAAGACAAACAGTAAACGTTTAACATGAGTCCAAGAAAAAGATTAGAACTGAGTAACTGGCCAAACCTGATGGGTTAGACAATAAAGACAGACAGTAAACTCAACATGAGTTCCTGACAATGAACAAAACTGAGTAGCCAGCAAAACCTGATGGGCTGGAAAACCGAATCCTGAAGCAAAAAATAACCGAGTTGAGGAATCTACTAATCCTCAATTTCCCGAGTCCTCTGGAGTTTCCCCCAGGGACGTGGCCTGTGACTCTGTGACACATCTGTCAGCCACCATCGCAGAGAGCTAATGTTCTTCACCGACAGCCATTTTGCCAAGCCCTAACCTGAAACCCGAAACCAGAAAGAGGCACCTGAATTACTCTGAAAGGAGTCCATTGGGGTCTTTTGTTCGTCACTGCTGGATTTCTCAGCTAGGGCCTCCAGATGAAAAGGTGGGCCGAACGTCAGAGGAAAAGACCACCAAGAGAATTTCTCATGAAACAGCAAAGGGTTTATTGGGGGTCCAGCATGCTGGGGCTCAGAGCTCACTTCAGAGGAGCAAAAAACAAAGAGCCCAAAGAACAACATGAGCAGATTTTATATACATTCTTTAGAGAGGGCAGGGACTTAACATACATCCTAGCTTCCTTTAGCAAATCACCGTATACTGTGGGAAAATCAAATAACAACTCTAAAACATGATTTGCACATTCATTGGTGGGAACAGTTCAGGCAGGGGGTGATTGGTCAGCCCTGAGAAGGGGTATACATTTAAACTGATTGGTTGAAGCCCTGAGATGTATATGTGCTTAGCTGCACGGTTTTTGGGAAGAGGTTGTTAAGTAACTAGGTGGTCAGGGAAGATTTCAACACACATCTAATGGGTAGTTCCGGGAATTGTCTTAACTGCCACAGGAATTTCAGGCTCTGAGTGCAGCCTGGATACTTTACAGAACCTGTTTCTTTACGTTTCAATTTCAATTTCTTTTATTCTTTCAGAACCTTACAAAGGAAGGCAAGAGACTTCATCAACAATGACTGCAATTTTGGCCATTTTGGTTTTGGAAGCAGACATGGGATCATTTTTAGATCCATACGGTGCTGGTAATCAAAGCCACAGCCTCACACAGGGCCAAGAGGCTGATTAAGACACATCCCTTTCCAAAGCAATTACTTCTCTGAGGTCAGTCACTGAACTCAGTCTCTCAGGGGAATCACACCAGAGTTCAAGCCCAGGTGGACCCAGTCATCTCTTCCAAACTCCACACAAATGACCACAATTAAAACCAAAACACTCCACCAAGGCCCTCATCTTCTTCCATATATACATTCATCATAACCTCTGGCTGGATGTTTCCATGAATGGCACAGCCAAAGAGAGTTTCCAAAATAAGGTCTCTTTCCCTTCATTTGCCTAACCTCAGGGTAGCCTGGACACCATTTCTGTGAACCAGGATTGATCACATAGGTCTGCCATTAATACTGCTCTGCTTCTCCAATTTGAGGCCTACTGACTGTCAGGTATAGTTTCTTCATGTGATTCGGAGTCATGAGAAAACCCAATCATCTCTACAGGGCATGAAAGAACTCATTTGTCCCAAAGGATCCCTATTCTCACTTGATGGAGGTCAGGAACCTAAAAGAGGAAGGTGAGAAACTTCATACACCATGACTGATCTTTTTTGCATTTTGGTTTTGGATGCACACATTGGATTTTTCTTTAGATCCAACTGGTGCTGAGAATCTAAGCCACTACCTCACACAGGGCAAAGAGGCAGATTCAGACACATCCCTTTCCAAAGCATTTAAGCAAAGAGCCACAGGTGATGCCCATTTATTACCATTTGAAAACAGTTTTCTTCAGGATTCACAAAGGGCTGGCCTGAGGCAAAGACCTTCCTGACATTCATGGCAACAGGCAAATAGGTTAGCAAAAGGCCCAAAGCAGGGTTTCTCCACTGAGACTTTCCTGGTCACACTGATATCTGAGTTTTCTGAGATGCTCGCATTCCCTTCAGCTATCCAGTACATGGCCATGTCACAGAGCTTGGAGGTCGTACATATCGTGGACACAAAACCATGAGCCTATTCTGGAGAGTGGCCAGAATTCAGGAAGAAAACAGGAGCTTAGGAAGATAGTAGGTGTTGTTAACTAGATTTATAACACCTACCCTATATCATGCAAAAGGCAAGTCCAAATATACACCATGCCTCCTCTGAACTGCTTGTATTTCTATTCTGTTTGGGTTATTTTTCTCCATCATATTAGGATTAGTTGTCAGAGTGTAGTAGGGTATGGGTTAGTGTCAGTTGTCCCGGCCGGCGGGACACATCAACGTGGGCAAGAAACTTAGTTGGGGAGGAATGAAGGGACAAGAGACATGAGAGATTACAGCAAGACTGGAGTTCTGATCATGCTGCAAACTTTTATTGTTCTCACATGGAAATTTATATGCTGTGGATGGGAAAGCTCTCTTATCGGCAGTTGCTGGATGTCTTCAGAAAGTGAGATAACCTCAGGATGTTGCCGGAAGACAGATGGCTGCACAATGTCTCAGGGAGATAGATGGCTGCGGGATGTCTCCCAGGCAGGATATCTCCCAGGGGGCTGTTTCTTTTCAGTGTCAGGCTATACTTTGAAGGAGAACTTCCTTCTAGCCCCTGACCTCTCCCCCTTTCTTATATAAAATATTTGACCATACCTTACCGGCCAATGTTTTAGGGGGTGATAGAGGCTCTGTTTCTCTAGCAGGCCTTTGAATATCTCCTGATTCGAGAGAGCATGTTTACAAGATTTCGTGGTGGCCTTGGCATATTTTTGGAGGAGACGGCTTTAAAAGGGAAGCATGCCGACCGCCATGCACCAGAGCGTGTCACTAAGAGGTCTTCTCTTTTGGTATCCGTGGATCCATCCTCCTGCAGTCCATCCTGCATCCTCCGTTATTATGGCCTAACGTCCTCACTCCATGGGTGCATGCCCCCCCAAGTGAAGGGGCCCATGGAGGACGAACCCTTATGGCAATGGCAGAAGATGGTTGGTCAGAGCTGTTACTTATAGTTTAATGTAAGAAAGAGAGATCTGTGGGGATGTAAACTTAAGAAATAAGCCTGTGAGAAGGGTAGAACATCCTTTTAAATGTTGGCAGCATGGTCTTCCATCTCCAGGTGATGATAGTGGACCTGTATGGGCTTAGAGGCCAAAATATTAATCTGTTCTATAATAAATTGTACAAGCCTGTTTATAATGCAGGGTCCTATGGACACCATTAAAAGTAAACCCAACAAAGGGCCTAATAGGGGAAGAAGGTAGGGTAGAAATCCATTAAACCCAGTCCAGAGGGGATTTTCAAAAAGTTCCCTTCATCTCTTTTCTAGATCTTCTTGAAGCTGCTTAATTTTAGTGTGTACTATGACTGATTTATTGGCATTAAAGCAGCATCGTGCCCCTAAGGCCAAGCAAATACCTCCCTGGTTAGCTGTCAGTAAATCTAAGCCTTCTCTGTTTTGAAGGAACACTTCTGCCAGGGAGTCTACTAGGTCCTGCAAATCTTTAATGGTTCCTGATAGAGTTTTTACATCATTTATAAGTTGTTGAGACAGGCGACACTAAGAGTGTATAGCCATGCCTAAGCCAGCTGTACCTGTGTTCACAGCAGCTGTTATTCCAAGGCTGGCAAAGAGTGGTAAGGCCTGTATTGCCCGCCTGTGTCTTTTGACTAAGGTGTCTAGACTAGGAATGCATAGAGTTTTGTCTCCTGGGACAATAGTTATATCAGGGAGTAATAAGGCAAGAACACAGCCAACGGTCCAATTCGATGGAAGCCTCAGGAAGGCCGAGTTTCCTCCACACATCAAAACTGTGCCATTGGAGGGACAAAGAGATGGGGTGGGTGAGGAATAGTTTTGTACTGTTGAGCAATTTCCAAAGGAAGGAACTCCAACATCAATATCATAGGTATTATTTTGCATCGCGCCTAAAAGACATATTGTAAAAGTGCCTATAGACTGTACTTTAAAAGGAAATCTGGGTTGGTATGTATTATCATCGTCTATGATAGAATTAATAGGAACTGAAATAGGCATGATTGCCCCTGTTGTCATGGAGAGCCAGCAATCACCAGCAAAGGTGGGGTTGGAATTATTAAGCAAGGAGAAGGTAGTTTCCAAAATATCTAATATATTGTTATCTCAACCGGGGAGCTGGCATTTTGGCTATATTAAGAGATGATATGTGAGCTCAGGGATTTGGCGTTTCAAAAGTTTGATTATCTGAGGATGCTTGACAGCATAAGGGAATCCTCCACCATCAGCGACCCCTGTAGGTGCCTTAATGGGGCAGAAGGGGGGTTTACCAACAGGGCCTTGGCACCCAGCTGACTGTAGCTTGGTGTATTTGCCTTCTCCTCCCCGGTCAAAAAGAACGGGGGTATAATGAATAGTGGTCCCTCCTGCTGCATGAGTTTTAGTTAGGGAGGCTTCAAAAAATTGTTCTCCCTTCTTGTTGACACAAATTGAGGCCGACGCATAAGAAGTGGCATGCATCGCTTGGGTATGCGTTCAAGTTGCAGAACAATTTTAGAGAGCATTACTTGTACTAGTGGGAATAATCTTTGGCTTGTTAACACATACCAATTTAGGCTGATGAACTCCTCTGAGTTTATGGTCAACCTCGGCCCGGAGGTAAGCCACCTTAGTCACGCAGTCAGCAGTCTGGGTCAAACTAGTGGGAGCCTGAGACCAAGATCCTCCCTTGCGTTCACAGGGAGGGCCAAAAAGGTACTCCATGATGTTGGAAGGTGGAGGGCCAAAGCCTCCGTGTACAATCCTGTTCAGCAGAAGTGCCTTAAGTAGGATCCTCACACAGATTGTTGGCTGCATCTGAAAAAGAGGAAAATTTGTCCTCAGGGTGAGGGCCTCCATCCCCGTGTTGAGGTAAGCCATTAACCTGTTTAACCAGGCGTTCTGGTAACCATCTTGGGGCTGCTTGCTCTTGGTCCAAAACACAAGCTGAGCCTCGTCCACAGATGAGGACAGGACCTGGGCCTTTCCATTTATTTGTAAGGGGATTGTGCCACATAACAGGTGGGCGAACAGAATTGGACGAGGATTGCCAGTGTCAGTCTGCAGCCGAATGGCCTTCATTGTCTAGGGAAAGAAAAATAAGGGCAAATAATGCATGATTAAGGCGATGCCTGTGAGTGGTAAATACAAGTGCAGAAGCATTAAAGCGGGTTAGCCAAGTCTTTAGGTAAGGTGGGCACGTTCCACAATGCGTGAGGCTTGTATGGAATTCCAGTAGTATGACAAATTTGCGAGGAAGCACAAAACTGTTTAAACTTGGCACTGGTATATGCAGGACAATTATCTTTTTTTTAATATGTATTGGTTTACCCATTACGGAAAACACTGAAACAAGATGAGAAAGGACATCTTTGATAGCCTCTCCAGAATGTGGTGATGCAAAAATAAGGCCGCTGAAGGTATCTACAGAAACGTGTATATATTTGGTTTTTCCAAATTCAGAAAAATGAGTAACATCCATTTGCCAAAACTGATTGGACAGTAATCTTCGGGGGTTAACTCCCAAGTGTTGAATGGGGAGGGAGACAGGGCAACCAGGGCATGCTTTTACTATTTCTCGTGCCTGTTGCCTGGTACTTTTACATAGTTATCGAAGGTTCTGGGAATTTAGATGGTGAAGATTGTGTAAATCCGTGGCCTTTTGAATGGAGCCAACAAAAATTGAAAAGATGAAACGAGTTGCTGCATCAGCTTTGGCATTACCTTGTGTTAGAGGGCTGGGAAGATCAGAGTGTGCCCTGATGTGTCCTAAGAAAAATGGGTTTTGTCTGGCCTGAATTAGCTTCTGAAGCTGGTGAAACCGATGGGCCACATTGGAAGAAGCCTTAATGGTGGGTGAAATCTGAAGCAGGGGCACAGAATGAGCAATGTAGGCACTGTATGTATAAATATTAACAGGATTATCAAGAAATGTTTTAAAAACTTGTGTTATGGCAAACAATTCCACAAACTGTGCTGAATGATAGACAGTATCAAAGGTGTTAGGTTGGTTATTGACAACAAAGACTGCTCGGCCATTACTGGAACCGTCTGTAAAGACAGTAAGGACTTGAGGAATGGGAGCCTTTTGAGTAATTTTGGCAAAAATAAATGGATGTAACTGGACAAAATATAAAAGGGGGTCATTGGGGAGGTGGTTATCAATTGTTCCCAAAAAGCCTAATAAGGCAATACGCCATTCATTCTCTGTCTGTAGTAAAAATTGGGTTTGGTCTTTAGTATATGAAATTAAAATAGTATCATGGTCTTTGCCAAAATGTTGTCGAGATAGCAAACGACATTTAAAAATAATAGAAGCTACCTGAGCAAGAAAAACAGTAATAACCTTGGAGAATGTGGTGGGTAAATGGACCCAAAGCAAAGGCAGCTTTTATTTCTAAAATGTGTATTTCGCTGCCGAAATATTCCTGTGGGTGTATGAGGAGTGTGTAAAATAACCAGAACCAGAGGAAGGTTATAAGAATGTTCTGTAAAAAACTGTTTGGCAATGGCTTCTGTGACTTGGTTTAATGCCTGTCATGCCTCGGGAGTAAGCTTTTGAGGGGAGGAGGGGTGGGAATCACCTCTCAAAATATCATTAAGGGACAAAATTATACAAATGGGTAATTTTAAATATGTTTTTAGCCATTGAATATTCCCCAGTAATTTTTGAAAATCATTAAGGGTGTGAAGATGGTCCACCCATAGTTGTATCTTAGGAATTTGGATCTGATTATCTTGAAGTTTACGGACCAAATAGGTATAACAGTCCTGTGTTTTAACCTTATTAGGAGCTATCTGTAGTCCCAAGGTAGTGAGGATTTTGTAAAGGTCCAAGTAACAATTATTAAGGTCATGGTTATTAGGTGCAGCAATTACAAATCATCCATATAATGTAAAATATAAATTTGTGGCCATAGCTCTCTCACAGGGTCTACTGCTTGAGCAACATATTTTTTGCAAAGACTAGGGCTGTTGGCCATACCTTGGGGAAGAACCTTCCATTGAAATCTCTGCATAGAGCCCTGAAAATTAAGGTGAGGGAGACTAAAGGCAAAATAGTGTCTATCCTCAGGATGTAAAGGAATGGTAAAAAAAAAACAATCTTTTAAGTCAATAATCATTTTACAATAGTTTTTGGGAATAGCCACTGGTGTGGGAATGCCTGGCTGTAGTGCTCTTATTCGGCACATAGGTTTATTAATGGCACACAAATATTGTAAAAGGCACCACTTGCCTGATTTTTACTTGATAACAAAAATTGGAGTATTCGATGGTGAGGTTGAGGGCTCTACATGGCCGGCTGCCAGCTGTTCCTGCACTAACATGGAGGCAGCCTCCAAATTTTCTTGGGTAAGGGACCATTGATCCAACCACACAAGAGTCTGAGTCTCCCAAATAATTTTATCTCCATGGGGTACAGGAGAGTCAGAGACTGACACTAAAAATCCGAATACCCAAGTCCATATGTATTTCTTTTTTGTATGGGTTTTATTGGCTCAACCAGTCCTTGTCTCAGTCTCCCAAGGCCTATACCATGGACAAAATAAATACGAAGCATCTGATGAGTCACCATGGAATTGGGACTGGCATGAATAACTTCCATTTGACTCAAAATATCTCGGGCCCATAGGTTAACAGGGAGGTCAGGAACAATGAAAGGAGTGACAATTCCCTTATTACCCTCTTTATCAGTCCAGCTAAGAGCCGTAGAGCTGACCAGAGGATTTTTTGACTGTCCTATCCCTTTAAGGTCAGTCAAGGATGGGGTGAGGGCCCAAGCTGATGACCAATATTTTTGAGAAATAATTGTGGCATCAGCTCCAGTATCTAGAATTCCTTGGAATTCCTTTCCTTCAATAAGTAAGGAAATGGTGGGTCTATTTTGAGAAACGGGTTGAACCCAATTTACATCAGAGCAGCCCAAGGAGGCAGTCCCCCTCAGTAGGTTTGGGTGGTTAAGTGCCTCCTGGATTCAAGGGAAGGAGTATTAATTGTGCAAGACTTGTTCCTGCTGGGATGGCCAAAACTCCATTAATAGCTGTGGCCAGTATTTTTTTTCTCCAGTGAAGTCATTAGTATTAATGCCATGGAAGACCTGAACACCATGTAAGTTAGTAGAGGCTCTTCCAAAAATAAGGGCACAGATATGAGATGTAGGGGGACCCATAATTCCAGTGGGTATTATCTGGGGCCCTTGCATTGAGTCTAATATAGTTTCAGTGGTGGCACAGATGTCCAATCCTGCGCTGCCTGGAGTGGCTAGTTGGAGGGAAGCAATTGTGGAGAAGAATTTTGAGGTAGGTTGGGAGTTTGGAAGGGAAAAAATCTTATTGCCCCTGGTTTTGTCCTGGGGGATGTCGTGGCCCGGGCCTGGCCCCACAGGGAGTTTCCCAAGAAGCAGGAAAAAATAGGCTGTCTGAGGGCATTTGTCTTAGATCTACACTCACTGGCCCAGTGATGACCTTTACCACATCTAGGGCAAAGGGTAGCTTGGGGCGGTATAGCCCCAGTTGAAGGAGATGCTATTCCTAGGCTTTCTTTGCCTGTCGGACACTTGCGTGCAAAATGGCCAGGTTGTTTACAAGTAAAGCAAGTACGTGAGCCAGGATTGTGAAAGGTCTTGGTAAAGGTGGCACCTAGGGCAAGACCCATGGCATGAGCTGCACCTACCCCTGCGTAGAGTCGAATAAAGTCAGAAAGTTTCCCTTTATCCTTATGTGGTTGAAGAACATCCTGACATGCCAGGTTGGCGTTTTCAAAGGCAAGATGTTTTACAAAAGAGCTTTTGTTTTCACTTGGTCCAAGCAAGCATTCCACAGCTAGGTTAAGCCTGGGAACAAAGTCGCTATAAGGCTCGTCGGGCCCTTGTCGAATTTTTGCCAGGGAAGTGGTAGCCGAGGCTTTTGAGGGAGGTGTCTCCAAGCATGTAAGCCAGCCATCTGAATCTGCATCAAAAGTCCAGCAGGGAAATGTGCCTGTTTAGTTTTAGTGTCAAAAGGCTCATTGCCCACTAGCTTAACATAAGTCCCGGACTTAGAGGAGGCCTTAGTTAAAATTTTTTGAGCAGTTTCCCGACAGTGCTCTTTGAAATCTGCATTCCATAACAGAAAGTCTCTGGCACTGAGGGTAGCTTGGTCTAAAAATTTCCAATCATTGGGAGTAAGTCATTGTGTGCTGTGGCTTTCTAATAAAGCCAACATGTAGGGTGCAAAGGGGCCATAGTGAGCACAAGCCTTTTAAGTTTTTCAGGAAAATGCAGGCTTAATTTTTTGTAGACTCTGGGTTCCTGCCTGCCTAGGGCTGAACTCCTCATCCTCTGTGTCCTGATCTCCTTATTCCATTTCTCCGCTTCCTCCTCTTGATCCTCGTCTAAGTCTTTGACCTCAGCCTGGGCAGGCTTATCTATCTGACTGGTGGTGACTGGGAAGGCGAGCACAGGTTGATGGAGTGGCTTCGCCTTTGTATTAGACCACTGTAGGCCAGTTACTTTGACTCCATACCTAAGGCTAATGAACAGAGCTCAGAGTGAAGGGATCTTAATTCTTTTAAAGGTTGGATCTGTTCCTGTCTATGTTGGAAGGATGCTCACAAAGGAGCCAGTTTAGGCAAGGGAAGTGGGGAAAAAATATCTGGGGGGGGGGGCATTTGTACCCTGAAGGGCCAGAGCACAAAAGGCAGGAGGGATATAGGAGGGGTTGGATGTGTAAATCCTATAGGCTGTGGCAGGGTCTTGAGAGGTGCAGGGTCTTCTGAATGGTAGTGAGCTGCTTCCTTCTCCAAGGTAGCCTCCTCTACAGGGGTCAATGAGTCTCCGGAATTTAAAACTGGATAAAGGCAGTTGGTAACCATTGGAGCCTTAATCATTAGGGTGGTATTTTGAGGGGGACCAGGAAGGTTCCCATGGTCCTGGGGAGCCTGAGAAGGGTCTATGTCTATACTAACTGATGGGCATGCCGAGGGGATACGAGAAGTATTTGCATAGCCTCTTCCCCAACCTCGACAAGTTTTAAGGTACCATTGTCAAAGGGTGAACTTTTAAGAATTTCATTAATTAAGTTCCAGTAAGAAAACGTGGGAACAGGCACTTTTTCTGGGCCAAAGGATTCATAATAATCTTTTAAACAGTCTCCTACTCCAAGCCATCTTTTACCATCAATGGTCCTTTCAAGAGGAAACCATGGACACTGCTCTCTTATGTATGAAAAAAAAATTAAGTCTTTTTTTCTAAACACGCGCCCCCATGTCTCCAAGGACTCCTTGTAGCCTGACAAAAACAAATCATGTGACGAAACTGCTTGTCCCATAGTGGGTCAATCACCGTGCGTCATCCCCACGCTCCTCCTGGATCTGTCTTTCGGTGGTGTCTTCTGCAGTTATTGCAAGCTCCGCTTGACCAAATCTTCCAGGAGGACGGGGTCCCCCTCAATCAAAAGCTCAAGCCCCAGTCGGTGGGCGCCAGATGTCCCAGCCGGCAGGACACATCAACGTGGGCAGCGAACCTAGATAGGGAGGAATGAAGGGACAAGAGACACGAGAGATGACAGCAAGACAGGAGTTCTGATCAAGCTGCAAACTTTTATTGTTCACACAGGGGTATTTGTATGCTGGATGTGGGAAATCTCTCTTATCGGCAGTTCCTAGATGTCTTCACAAGGTGAGATAACCTCAGGAAGTTTCAGAAAGACAAATGGCCGCAGGATGTCTCAGGGAGACAGATGGCTACAGGATGTCTCTCAGACAGGATGTCTCCTGGTGGCTGTTTCTTGTAAGTGTCAGGCTATTCTTTGAAGGAGAATAGAATTCCTTCTACCTCTGACAGTCAGGGATTCAGTATTTCGAATAGAAAATTGGAAAATGAATCCAATGTTTATGCAAATATGTGCTACCGAAAAGTCTTCCCACTCTCATTCAGAACAATGCCTTGACATTACCTTCACCCCAAGTAAGACACAAAAAGAGAAGAAGAGTTAGAAAATCTGTGAATACACATCTGGAATGGAAAATTCTCAGTAGTTAACAACCTTGGAGGTGGTAGAGGTGTTTCGAAAAGTAAGGTACATGGTAAAAACTCCACAAACATGGAGCTCTGTTGGCCTAAAGACTTCTTGAGAAACTGCCTCTGAGGTTGGGCACTTGAAATATATGTTGTTGTCAGGAGTTTTAACTTCCTTTGTAGTGAGACCATCAAATATGGGTCTGCATCTGTGTGACCTGGAGCACATGGTTTCTTATTTTCCAATAAACATGAGGCAGCAGGGCTGAATTCTCTCTTTGTAGGTAATTTGTTGCCATTTGGGGGCAAAGTGTCTCCCAGTGTGGACTTTGAAGCCATTTGGTCTTCCTCTACTTTTCATGGTGTTTCTTGCAGCTGCATTGGGAGTTTAGTATTTGCTTCACAAAATACGAAGAGGTCAACTAGGACAGAGTGCTGGAGGGAGTTCTGTCACGTGTGTTGGTTAAGGGTCTGCAGGAGAGTGCACCAACCAGGCTTCTATCCCACATAGCTTGCCCCCTTGACAATAGCAATCTGATTCTAAACATTGCCCTGAAACCTCTCCGTATAACAAGATGACTTTACATACAAGGGTATGGGGGCTGCACCATGTCAGTCACAAACCATTTGGAAGCCAATAGCAGATCCACATGACCCCATCACAGATGTTTTAACAAACACCTACACTCCACTGCTCTAGGCCGACTACTCATCGGGCTCCAAATTACTGGCATCTCTGTTCTACATGATTTTCATGAAACCCAGTCAATCAAGGCATTGTCTGGTACACTCATGATCATCTATAAGACATCCAAAGGTTCTCCACTGACACCTGTTCATGGGAATTTCAAAAATTTAATGGTATTTATCTAGCCTTTTTTCAAGGATGAAGTTTGAGGCACTGTGGGGTTTAATTCATTCAGGAACCATGAAATGGAGAGGAAGCTTATTTCAATGAAATCTCTGGAGAATTCTAACAGGCAATGATTCCCAAAGACAGGCTAAAAGGTCACATTAAGCCAGGCATTTGAGGTCTACAATGTGTGATCCTTTTGTGCTTTGACTTGCAACTATGGCTGCCAATTCTTTAAAAATAAAATCATGTGATATCCTTCCTGAGATTCCCAGTGCTCTGTGGAAAGCCACCCTGGGCCTTGATCTCAGTTTCCAAGGGCGACTCTCATGTGTGGCCTCCTAAAATCCCAACACAATACATGGCAATACTTCTTTGAGGTCAGTTCCATAACTCAGTTTCTAAGGGGAATCACACCAGTGTTCAAGCCCAGGTGGACCCAGTCATCTCTTCCAAAGGCCACAAAAATGACCACAATTAAAACCAAAACACTCCCACATGGCCCTCATCTTCTTCCATATAGACACTAATCATAACCTCAGGCTGTAGGTTTCCATGAGGGCCAAAGCCAAAGACAGTATCCAAAATAAGGTCCCTTTCCCCCATTTGCTTAAAGTCAGTGTGGCAGGGAGACCCTTCCTGTGAACCAGAAGTGATGAAAGAGGCCTGCCCTTAATACTGCTCTGATTCTCCATTTTGTGGCCTAATTACTGTGGGGTTTAGATTCCTTATGTTAATTGGGGTCATGAGAAAACCCAAGCACCTATGGCCTAGCCTCTGTAGTGATTTGAAGAACTCATTTGACCCAAAGGATCCCTATTCTCAAAGATGGAGGTCAGGAACCTTACAGAGGAAGGTGAGAGACTTCATCCACAATGACTGCTCTTATGGGTATTTTGGTTTTGGATGCACACATGGGATTTTTTTAGATCCATTAGGTGCTGAGAATCTAAGCCACAACCTCACACAGGGCCAAGAAGCTGATTCAGACACATCCCTTTCCAAAGCAATTAAGCAAAGAGCCAAAGGTGATGCCCATTCATTTCCATTTGAAAACTCTTCAGTCTTCACAAAGGGGTGGCCTGAGGCAAAGACTTTCCTGACATTAAGGGCAATAGTACAATAGGTAAGCAAAAGGCCCAAAGCAGGGTTTCTCCACTGAGACTTTCCTGATCACACTGATATCTGAGTTTTCTGAGATGCTCACCATTGCCTTCAGCTATCCAGTACATGGCCATGTCACAGAGCTTAAAGGTGGTACATATCTTGGACACAAAACCATGAGCCTATTCTGGAGTTTGGCCAAAATTCAGAAAGAAAATAGGATCTTAGGAAGATATTAGGAGTGGCCGATCCATATGGCAAGCCGTAGACCATTCATAAATAGGACAGGATGAACGCTGGTAAGATTTCTACTAGATAGGACATATGTATTGATGCGCTCTCTTTTCTAATGTCTACAACCACGGACACAGTGGGATACACAGACATAGAAACACTCGCCTTGTCAAAAGACTTACTAGAAACAATTCACACCAAACCAAACAAAACGACTTTCCTACCTATTCTCAGAACATGAGACAAAACCACAAACCCACACCCACACCCACACCCACACAGACCCCCAAGTAGGTCTGTGAAAATATGGAGTGTCCTTTGACTGGTGGGCCATAATATATTCCCCCATAATGGGCTGTTCTCTCTCAGATCTGGTCTCCGTGTCCAACTCTGTGAAGCTGTTAGGAGCCAGTGGTGAGCCACTACCTTCTTTCTCAGGAAAGGCCCCTCCTCAGACCTTCCTGGCATTAGGCCATCCTCACATCAGTAGGTACCAAGAAAGACTGTCTCTGTCCTTGGAAAATCCAAACAAGTTTGACCACTGGGACATGAACTGGGACTGGCTCTGGGTGCCTGACTTCCTGTATCCCAAGTTCAGAGAGTTCCATCACCAAGGAAGTGAGGTGAGGTCACTTCCTTCAGGAACTAAATGAGGTCACTGCCTTGGCAACAACTTTTTCCTAAAAGTTGCTTCTAAGGGTCCCATGAGATGGAGGATGCACCTACTCGCTCTGACATTTTCACAAGTTAGAATGGTATATCAACCATAGGCACCCGGGAACAGCTCTCCACACAGGCCTGGTTTGGTCCATCTTCTCTACATTAAGATGAAAGAGGCTGATTCAGACATATCCCTTCATCCTGACCAGGTTGTTTACCATGGAAGTTGACTTTTCCTCCCTCAGGTCCTTCATAGCTGCCTACATCTTCTCCATGGATCATTTCTGCATGGACCTTCGAGGTTCTCAGCAGGTGGAAGTTTCCCTACACTCCTGTATTGTAAGACCAACTCTGTCCCTGCTTTTCTGTAAAGTTAGATTGAGGGAACAGTGTATGGTTAGTGTAATAACAGGTTCGATTTGGGTTAGGAATCATTCTGCGCGATGAATAATGGTATTGGGAACCTGCGATATTTATTAAATTATATTGGTAAAATATATGTATGAAAACAGAAATCTAGGATTTGAAGCCCAGAAGAGCATTGGGCCCTTGATTGGGATACGTAGTGTTGAATTAGGTTCTGCACAGTTGTCTCAGATAAATCCATTTACAATGGCATAGGACCTTGTACATTGGATGATTGAATGAGGAAGAGAACATTGTGTCAAAAAGGGATAGTCGGTACGATTAGGTAGATAGTCGGTAGGTTTAGGAAGAAGAGTGAGTACAGGATTTGGACGGAAATTTCTTTTTTTTTATTGGTTGTTCAAAACCCTACAAAGCTCTTGACATATCATATTTCATACATTAGCATACATTAGCTTCAAGTGAGTTATGAACTCCCTTTTTTGCCCCAAGTACAGATTGCAGAATCACATGGGTTACACATCCACATTTTTACATAATACCATAATAGTAACTGTTGTATTCTGCTACCTTTCCTATCCTCTACTATCCCCCCTCCCCTCCCCTCCCATCTTCTCTCTGTACCCCTTCTACTGTAATTCATTTCTCACCTTGTTTATTTTCCCATTCCACTTACAACCTCTTATATGTAATTTAGTATAACAATGAGAGTCTCCCTCCGTTTCCATGCAATTCCCCTTTTCTCTCCCTTTCCCTCCCACCTCATGTCTCTGTTTAATGTTAATCTTTTCTTCCTGCTCTTCCTCCCTGCTTTATTCTTAGTTGCTCTCATTATATCAAAGATGACATTTGGTATTTGTTTTTTAGGGATTGGCTAGCTTCAC
This sequence comes from Callospermophilus lateralis, assembly GCF_048772815.1. NCBI lineage: Eukaryota > Metazoa > Chordata > Mammalia > Rodentia > Sciuridae > Callospermophilus > Callospermophilus lateralis. The sequence goes on along the minus strand of NW_027512460.1, from coordinate 475,442 downwards.
TAAGCATAATCTGCTCTAGTGCCATCCATTTCCCTGAAAATTCCAAGATTTTGTCATTTTTTAGTGCTGCGTAATACTCCATGGTGTATAGATGCCACATTTTTTTAATCCATTCATCCATTGAAGGGCATCTGGGTTGGTTCCAAAATCTAGCTATTGTAAATTGTGCTGCTATGAACATCGATGTGGCAGTACCCCTGTAATACGCTCTTTTAAGGTCTTCAGGGAATAGTCCGAGAAGGGCAATAGCTGGGTCAAATGGTGGTTCCATTCCCAGCTTTCCCAGGAATCTCCATACTGCTTTCCAAATTGGCCGCACCAATTTGCAGCCCCACCAGCAATGTACAAGAGAACCCTTTTCCCCACATCCTCGCCAGCACTTGTTGTTGTTTGACTTCATAATGGCTGCCAATCTTACTGGAGTGAGATGGTATCTTAGGGTGGTTTTGATTTGCATTTCTCTGACTGCTAGAGATGATGAGCATTTTTTCATGTACTTGTTGATTGATTGTATGTCCTCCTCGGAGAAGTTTCTGTTCAGGTCCTTGGCCCATTTGTTGATTGGGTTATTTGTTATCTTATTGTCTAATTTTTTAAGTTCTTTGTATATTTTGGATATTAGGGCTCTATCTGACGTGTGAGGAGTAAGTATTTGTTCCCATGATGTAGGCTCCCTATTTACTTCTCTTATTGTTTCTTTTGCTGTGAAAAAACTTATTAGTTTAAGTAAGTCCCATTTGTTCATTCTTGCTATTAACTCCTGTGCTATGGGTGTCCTATTAAGGAATTTGGAGCCCGACTCCACTATATGTAGATCGTAGCCAACTTTTTCTTCTATCAGAAGCAGAGTCTCTGATTTGATATCAAGGTCTTTGATCCATTTTGAGTTAACTTTTGTGCATGGTGAGAGGAGGGGGTTCAGTTTCATTTTGTTGCATATGGATTTCCAGTTTTCCCAACACCATTTGTTGAAGATGCTATCCTTCCTCCATTGCATGCTTTTAGCCCCTTTATCAAATATAAGATAGTTGTAACTTTGTGGATTGGTCTCTGTGTCCTCTATTCTGTACCATTGGTCCACCCGACTGTTTTGGTACCAGTACCATGCTGTCTTTGTTACTATTGCTCTGTAATATAATTTGAAATCTGGTATCGCTATACCGCCTGATTCGCACTTTCTGCTTAGAATTGCTTTTGCTATTCTGGGTCTTTTATTTTTCCATATGAATTCCATGATTGCTTTATCTATTTCTACAAGCAATGCCTTTGGGATTTTGATTGGCATTGCATTAAACCTATATAGAACTTTTGGTAATATCGCCATTTTGATGATGTTAGTTCTGCCTATCCATGAACAGGGTATATTTTTCCATCTTCTAAGATCTTCTTCTACTTCTCTCTTTAGGGTTCTGTAGTTTTCATTGTATAAATCTTTCACTTCTTTTGTTAGGTTGATTCCCAAGTATTTTATTTTTTTTTTGAGGATATTGTGAATGGAGTGGTTTTCCTCATTTCCATTTCAGAAGTTTTGTTGCTGATATACAAGAATGCCTTTGATTTATGCGTGTTGATTTTATATCCTGCTACTTTGCTGAATTCATTTATTAGTTCTAGTAGTTTTTTTGTAGACCCTTTTTGGTCTTCTATGTATAAAATCATGTCATCCGCAAATAATGATAATTTAAGTTCTTCTTTTCCAATTTTTATGCCTTTAATTTCTTTCGTCTGTCTAATTGCTCTGGCCAGTGTTTCGAGAACTATATTGAATAGAAGTGGTGATAGAGGGCATCCCTGTCTTGTTCCAGATTTTAGAGGGAATTCCTTCAATTTTTCACCATTCAGAATGATGCTAGCCTGAGGCTTAGCATAGATAGCTTTTACAATGTCAAGGTAATTTCCTGTTATCCCTAGTTTTTCTAATGTTTCGAACATCAAGGGATGCTGTACTTGTCGAATGCTTTTTCTGCATCTATCGAGATGATCATATGGTTCTTATCTTTAAGTCTATTGATGTGGTGAATAACATTTATTGATTTCCGTATATTGAACCATCCTTGCATCCCAGGGATGAATCCTACTTGATCATGGAGCACAATTTTTTTGATGTGCCTTTGTATCCGATTTGCCAGAATTTTATTGAGGATTTTTGCATCTAGGTTCATCAGGGTTATTGTTCTGAAGTTTTCTTTCTTTGATGTGTCTTTGTCTGGTTTCGGAATCAACGTGATGTTGGCCTCATAGAATGAATTTGGAAGAGCTCCCTCTTTTTCTATTTTCTGAAATAACTTGAAAAGTATTGGTATTAATTCTTCTTTAAAAGTTTTGTAAAACTCCGCTGTATACCCATCCGGTCCCGGGCTTTTCTTGGTGGGTAGTCTCTTGATTGCTTCTTCAATTTCATCCATTGGTATTGGTCTGTTCAAATTGTGTGTATCCTCCTGACTCAGTCTGGGCAAATCATATGTCTTAAGAAATTTATCGATGTCTTCACTATCTTCTATTTTATTGGAATATAGGTTTTCAAAATAATTTCTAATTGCCTTCTGAATTTCTGTAGCATCTGTTGTGATATTGCCTTTTTCATCCTGTATGTTAGTAATTTGAGTTCTCTATCCTCTTCGTTAGTATGGCTAAGGGTCTGTCAATCTTGTTTATTTTTTCGAAGAACCAACTTTTAGTTTTGTTGATTTTTTCAATAGTTTCTTTTGTTTCAATTTTGTTGATTTCCGCTCTGATTTTAATTATTTCTTGCCTTCTGCTGCATTTGCTGTTGTTTTGTTCATCCTTTTCTAGAACTTTGAGATGAAGTGTGAGCTCATTTATTTGTTGGTTTTTCCTTTTTTTGAGGAATGACCTCCAGGCGATGATGGTTAGGGTAATAACAGGTTTGATTTCGGTTAGGAATCATTCTGCACGATGAATAATGGTATTGGGAACATGCGATATTTATTAAATTATATTGGTAAAATATATGTATGAAAACAGAAATCTAGGATTTGAAGCCCAGAAGGGCATTAGACCCTTGATTGGGATACGTAGTGTTGAATTAGGTTCTGCACAGATGTCTCAGATAAATCCATTTACAATGGCATAGGACCTTGTACATTGGATGATTGAATGAGGAAGAGAACATCCAGTCAAAAAGGGATAGTCGGTACGATTAGGTAGATAGTCTGTAGGTTTAGGAAGAAGAGTGAGTACAGGATTTGGACGGAAATTTCTTTAGCAATAGGGTTTCAGTTAGAGAGTGAATGTAAATGTCAGCACATATGAAAATTCAGTCACAATGATGAACTTTGAAAAATATGTAGAAAAGCAGATAATAATAGAGACTTTACAAAATCAGGCAAAGTATAAAGTGAGTGATAGGATTAGACATTTTGAACACTGTTGAGTTTGAATATATAATCTTAAGAAGAAACAAATATTCAGTGACCATTAGGATTGACATTTGAGAGCATTAGGAAACCTGGACATGGATGCTTTTAGTAATCCATGTTCACTTTCATTTTAGGCTTTGGTACAATCATAAGTGTGACCTTTGCATTTTTTGTCCAGAATATTACTGTCATAGAATGTATATGTGGATCAGATAACATGAGCATTTCTTCAAGCATTTCTGGAAGTAATGTTTTCAAGACCTATAAATTACTATTGGGGGTAAAAGAGGTGTACCCTGTGTCCATGAATATAGACATAATGCATGAATAGACCACATTTTGAATAAATAATTTAACTGTTCCCACTTTAAATAATGGATTGAATTAATATATGAAATATTATAAGAAATCTTGTATTGATATAATATCATTCATTCCAACCAGTAATACATCTATATGTAATATTAGGGTTATGATTATCATGAAAGGTGTGTGAGTATTGCTTCAAAAGTGATCATAGAAATCTAAATTAATGTGTTTGGAAAGAAGTCTCATAAAAAGACCAGTCAAGAAACATGGAGGAATACATGTGATCTGAAGAAGAAAATGATTGAAAGTGAAACAAATGCCTATAAACTTGCGAACTTGTGGATGAAATATATATCCCATGATGTGAATAAATTGAAGAAATAGTAATGTACCAGTGTTGAATAAAATGAACATCCAAATACACATCATGTCCCATAGGAATCTACTTGCGTTGATGTTAAACTAGGTCAGTTACTGTAGAAATATTAGGATTTGTATGCACCATTCACTAAAGTTAGTTTTCAGTACTAAGAAACAAATATGTATATCAGGAGAATGAATATTTTGAGAAAACTCTTGAGAAAATTTGATTATAAATCCACATACTTGAATATGAATGAGTTAAGGGAGTGTATAATAAGACACATATTTCATATTTTGAAAAATCTGGAGAATATATATATATATATATATATATATATATATATATATATATATATATATATATACATACACACACAAACACACACAGACATTAAAAATAGCATAATATATGCTATATGAAATTCACCATGAAATTTATATCATCTAGAGATCCAAAAATATTTATTTTATTTAACATGGATTTATGTATAATGTTGTTCAACTAGGAAGCTCACGCATAGGTTGAATTTTCAGTTCTAAAGCGTTTAGGAGGAGTGATCTCTTAAAATTTGTATCTGCCAAGTCAGCCACTTCACAAAAATGTACGTGTGGTATCAGGTAAGATTCTATAATTTCATGTAAAAATACACGTGCTGAATAGACTACAGAGACAGGGAAACAGGAATTCACATATTTGTTAACTTTAAAACACATGGAGAAATATTTTAACAAATAATTGACTAGATTTATAACTCCTACCCTAAATACTGCAAAAGGCAATTCCACTATACACCATGCCTTCTCTGAACTGCTTGTATTTCTATTTATTTTGGTTTATTTTTCTCCATCTTATTAGGATTAGTTGTCAGAGTCTAGTAGGGTAAGTGTTAGTGTGAGGTATTCAGTATTTTGAAAGGAAAATTGGAAAATGAATCCAATGTGTATGTAAATATGTGGTACACAAAAATCTTCCCACTCTCATCCAGAACAATGCCTTGACATTACAATCGCGCAGAGTAAGACACAATTAGAAGAGAAGAGTTAGAAAATCTGTGAATAAATATCTGGAATGGAATATGCTCAGGAGTTCACAACCTTGGAGGAGGTAGAGGAGATTCCAAAAGTAAGGGACAGTGTAATCATTCCAAAAACATGGAGCTCTGCTGGCGTAAAGACTTCTTGAGAAACTGCCTCTGAGGGTGGGCACTTGAAATATATGTTGTTGTCGGGAGCTTCAGCTTCGTTTGTAGTGAGACCATCAAATCAGCGTCTTCATCTATGTGACCTGGAGGACATGGTTTCTTATTTTCCCTGAACATGAGTCAGCAGTGCTGAATACTCTCTTTGTAGGTAAACTGTGGACACGAGGGGCTAAGTGTATCCACATGGGCCTGTGAAGCTATTTGGTCAATCTCCACTTTTCGTGGTGTTTCTTGCTGTTGCACTGGGATTTTGGTATTTGCTTCACGAAATACAAAGAATTCAACTGTTACTCTGTGCGTGAGGGGGTTCTATCACGTGTGGTGGGTCAGGGTCTGCAGGAGAATGCACCTAACAGGCTTATATCCCACATAGTTGCCCCCTTGACCATAGCAACCTGATTCTAAATATTTCCCTAAAACCTCTGCATATAACAAGATGCCTTTACATTGAAGGGACTGCTGGCTGCACCACATCAGTCACAAGCCATTTGGAAGCCAAAGGCAGATCCACATGACCACACCACAGATGTTTTATCACACACCTGCCCACCAATGCTCTAGGCCCACTCCTCAGCAGGCTCCAACTTCCTGGCATCACTGTTCTGCACAATTTTTATGAAAACCAGTCAATCAAGGCACTGACTGCTATTCTTATGATCGGCCACAGGATATCCAAAGAATCTCCAGTGCCAACTTGTCATGGGAATTTTAAAAATTTCATGATATATTGACCTAGCCATTTTTCAAGGATGAAGTTGGAGGCATTCTGGAACTATTAAATGGTGAGGAAGCTCATTTCAATGAAATATCTGGAGATCTCTCACAGGAAAGACTTCCCAAAGAGTGGCCAAAAGGTCACATGAATCCAGGAACATTGAGGTCTACAATGTGAGGTCCATGTGTGTTTTGACTCTCAACAATGGTTGCCAAGTTTTTCAAACAAAATCATGTGATATCCTGGCTGAGATTTCCAGTGCTCTGTGAATAACTACCCTGGGCCTAGATCTCAGTTTCCAAGGGCGACTCTCATGCGTGGACTCCTAAAATTCCAACACTATTCATGGCAATACTTCTCTGAGTTCAGTACGAGAACTCAGTCTTTATGCAGAATCCCACCAAAGTTCAAGCCAAGGTGGACCATGTAATCTCTACTAACCGCCACAAAAATGACTACAATTAAAACCAAAACACTCCCACATGGCCCTCATTTTCTTCCATACAGACACTCATCATAACCTCTGGCTGGAGGTTTCCGTGAGGGGTGCAGCCCAAGACAGTGTCCAAAATAAGCTTCCTTGCCCCTCATTTACCTAAAGTCAGGGTGGCCTGGACACCCTTCCTGTGAACTAAGAGTGATCAAATAGGCCTGTCGTTTATTTTGCTCTGCTTCTTAAATTTGAGGCCTACTGATGGTGGGATTTAGATTCTTCATGTGAATTGGAGTCATGAGAAAACCCAATCACCTATGGGCTAGAATCTGCAGGGCTTTGAAGAACTTATTTGACCCAAAGGAGGCCTATTCTCACTTAATGGAGGTCAGGAACCTTACCACGGAAGGAGAGAGACTTCATCCACAATGATTGCTCTTTTGGACATTTTGCTTTTGGATGCATACATGGGATCTCTATTTAGATCCATCAGGTGCAGAGAATCTAAGCCACAGAATTACACAAGGCCAAGAGGCTGATTAAGACATATCCCTTTCCAAAGCAATTAAGCAAAGAGCCACAGTTGATGCCCCTTCATTTGCAGTTGAAAACTTTTCTTCAGGCTTCAAAAAGGGTGGCCTGAGGCAAAGACTTTCCTGACATTCAGGGCAACAGAACATTAGGTAAGGAAAAGGCCCAAAGCATGGTTTCTCCACTGAGTCTTTACTGGTCACACTGATATCTGAGTTTTCTGAGATGCTCGCCATGCCCTTCATTTAACCAATACATGGCCGTGTCACAGAGCTTGGAGGTGGTACATATCTTGGACACAAAACCATGAGCCTATTCTGGAGAGTGGCCAGAATTCAGGAAGCAAACAGTAACTTAGGAAGATAGCAGGTTTTGCCGATCCATAAGGCAAGCCGCAGTCCATTCATAAATTGGGAAGGATGAATGCTGGGAAGCTTTCTACTAGACAAGACTCATCCATTGATGCATTCTCTTTGCTAATGTCTACAACCACTGACACAGTGAGATACACAGACATAGAAACACTCGCCTTTTCATACGACTTTCTGGAAACACTTTACTCCAAACCAAACAAACCACCTTTCAGACATATTCTCAGAGCATGAGAAAAAAACCACAAACCCACACCCCCAGCCAGATAAGCACCTCCTTCCTCCAAGTAGGTTTGTGACTATCCGGAGTGTCCTCTGACTGATAGGCCATACTATGTTCCCCCGAAATGGCCTCTCCTATCTCACATCTGGTGTCCATGGCCAATTCTGTGAAGTTGTCAGGAGCCAGCAGTTAGCCACTGCCTTCTTTCTCAGGAAAGGCCCCTCTTAAGAGCTTTCCTGTCATTTGTCCATTCTCACATCAGTAGATACCAAGAAAGACTGACTCTGTCCTTGTTATATCAAACAAGTGAGACCACTAGGTCTGGGACTGAGACAGGCTCTAGGTGCCTGGCTTCCTGGATCCCAAGTTCAGAAAGTGCCATGAACAAAAAAGTGAGGTGAGGTAACTTCTTTCAGGAACTGAATGAGGTTACTGCCTTGGCAACCAGTTTGTCCTAACACATGCATCCAAGTGTCCCATGACATGTAGGCTGACCGTATTTCTGTGACTCTTTCACAAGTTAGAATGGTATATCAACCATAGGCACCTGGGAACAGCTCTCCACACAGGCCTCATTTGGTCCATCTTCTCTAGATTAAGAAGAGAGAGGCTGATTCAGACAAAAGCCTTCATCCTGACCAGGTTGTTTGGCATGGAAGATGACTTTTGATCTCTCAGGACCTTCATACCTGCCTACATCTTCTCCAGGGATCAATTCTGCATGGACCTTTGAGGTTCTCAGCAGGTGGACAATCCCCTACTTTCCTGTATTGTAAGACCAACTCTGTCCCTGCTCTTTTGTAAATGTAGATTGAGGGAACAGGTTATGGTTAGGGTTAATTACATGTTTGTTTTGGGTTAGGAATCATTTTGCTGGATGAATAATGGTATTGGGAATCTGTGATATATATAAGAACATAGAGTTGAAAAATATGTATGAAAACAGAAATGTAGTAAGATTTAAAGTCCATATTGGCATTGGGCCTTTGATTTGGATACTTAGCTTTGAATTACTTTCTGCAGTGATGTCTCAGATAAATTGATTATCAATGACATAGGACCTTGTACCTTGGATGATAGATTGGAGAAAAGAACATCCACTCAAACAGGGATAGTCCATAGGATTAGGAAGATAGTCGGTAGGTTTTGCAAGAAGTGTGAGTACAGGATATGGACCAAAAGTTCTTTATCAATAGGGTTTCGGTAATAGAATGAATGTCAATGTCAGCACATGTGAAGAGTCAGTCACATAGGTAAACTGGGGAAAATATGTAGGAAAGGAAACATCAATAGAGACAGTAGGAAATCAGGCAAAGTATAAAGTGAGTGATAGGATTAGACATTTTAACAGGGTTGATGTTGACTATATAATCTTCGAAGAAACAAATATGTAGTCACCAATAGGATGGACATTTGAGAGAATTAGGCAACCTAGACATCAATGTTTTTAGTAATCCATGCTCCCATTCAATTTAGGCTTTTGTACAAACATATGTGTGATCTTTGCATTTTGTATCCAAAATAGTACTGTGATAAAATGTATACGTAGATCAGGTGACATAAGTATTTTTTCCACCATTTCAGGGAGCAATATTTTGAAGATGTATAAATTAGTATTGCGGGTACAAAGAGGTGTACCCTGTGTCTATGAATATAGAGATAATGCATGAATAGATGATACTGTGAATAAATAATATAACTGATTCCACTTTAAATAATGGATTAAATTGATATCTTAAAATATATAAGAAATCTTATATTGATACACAGTCATTCATTCCTATCAGTTATACATCTAATGGTAATATGAGGGTTATGGTTTGTCATTAAGGGTGTGTGAGTTTTGCTTCAAAAGTAATTATGGAAATCGAACATAATGTGTTTGTAAAGAAGTCTCATGAAGAGACTACTCAAGAAACATGGAGGAATACATGTGTTCTGAAGCAGGAAGTAATTGAAAGTGAAACAAATTGATATAAATTAGCGAACTTGTGGATGAAATATATATCCCATGATGTGCATAAACTGAAGAAATAGTAATGTACCAGTGTTGAATACAAATGAACGTCAAAATACATATCATGTCCCATAGGAATCTACTTGCATTGATGTTAAACTTGGTCAGTAACTGTAGAAATATTAGGATTTGTATGCATCATTCACTGAAGTTAGTTTTCAGTACTAGGAAACAAATATGTATTTCAGGTGGATGAATATTTCTGAGAATAATCTTGTGAAAAGTTGATAATAAATCCACATACATGAACATGAATAAATTTTGGGAGTGTATAATAAGACACATATATTTCATGTTTTCAAAAATCTGGAGAGTGTGTATATATATATATATATATATATATATATATATATATAGATAGATATAGATATATATAGATATATAGATATATATATATAGATACATATATATACATATTCCTATATATATACACACACACACACTCACACAGACATTAAAAAGTAGCAATATATATGCCAATCGAAATTTATTATGAAATATATATAATCCACACATCCCAAAATATACTTTTTACTGAACATGGATTTATATATAATTTTGTTCAGCTAGAAAGGTCACCAATAGTTTGAATTTTCAGTTCCAACAGCATTAAGAGGAGTGATCTCTTCTCACAATTTGCATCTGCCAAGTCAGCAACCTCTCAAGTATATACATGTGATACCAGGTAGGATTCTATATGTGCATATAAAAACACATGTGCTGAATAGGCCACAGAGAAAGGGAGAGAGGAATTCACATATTTGTTAACTTTAAAAACACATGGAGAACTGTTTTAATTAAAAATTGAGTAGATTTATAATTCCTACCCTATATAATGCAAAAGGCAAGTCCAATTATACAACATGACTCCTCTGAACTGCTTGTATTTCTATTCTGTTTTGGTTATTATTCTCCATCATGTTAGGATTAGTAGTCAGAGTCTAGTGGGGTATGTGTTAGTGTCCAAAATAAGCTCTCTTACCCCTCATTTGCCTAAAGTCATGGGGGCCTGGACACCCTGCATTTGAACCAGGAGTGATAAAATAGGACTGCAGTTAATACTGCTCTGCTTCTCCATTTTGAAGCCTACTGCCTGTCAGGTATAGATTCTTTATGTGATTTGGAATAATGAGAAAACCCAAGCACTTCTTTAGGGCTTTGAAGATTTCATTTGAACCAAAAGATACCTATTCTCACTTGATGTAGGTCAGGAACATAACAAAGGAAGGCAAGACTCTTCATCCACCATAACTGATCTTTTTGCCATTTTGGTTTGGATGCACACATGGGATCTTTCTTTAGATCCATCAGGTGCTGAGAATCTAAGCCACAACCTCACACAGGTCCAAGAGGCTGATTAAGACACATCCATTTCCAAAGAAACTAAGCAAAGAGCCACAGGTGATGACCATTCATTTTCATTTGAAAACTGTTTTCTTCAGGCTTCACAAAGGGGTGGCCTGAGGCAAAGACCTTCCTGACATTCAGGGCAACAGAAACATAGGTAAGAGAATGGCCCAAAGCAGGGTTTCTCCACTGAGAATTTCCTGGTCACACTGATATCTGAGTTTTCTGAGATGCTCGCCATTCCTTACCGCTATCCAGTACATGGCCATGTAACAGAGCTTGGAGGTGGTACATATCTTGGACACAAAACCATGAGCCTATTCTGCAGAGTTGCCAGAATTCAGGAAGAAAACAGGAACTTAGGAAGATAGTAGGTGTTGTCCCTCCATAAGGCAGCTGCAGTTCATTCATAAATTGGGCAGGATGAATGCTGGGAAGCTTTCTACGAGACAGGACATATCCATTGATGCATTCTCTTTTCTAATGTCTACAACCACGGACACAGTGGGATACACAGGCATAGAATCACTCACCTTATCAAAAGACTTACTAAAAACAGTCCATTCCAAACCAAACAAACTGTCTTTCCTACCTATTCTCAGAACATGAGACAAAACCACAAACTGACACTCACACTCACAAAGGCATCTCCTTCCCGCAAGTAGGTCTCTGACTATCTGGAGTGTCCTCTGTCTGTTGGGCGGTATTATGTTCCAATGAAATGTCCTGTCCTGTCTCAGATCTGTCTCCTTTGCAAACTCTGTGAAGTTCTCAGGAGCCAGCGGTGAGCCACTACCTGCTTTCTCAGGAAAGGCCCCTCTTCAGATCTGTCCTGGCATTTGGCAATCCTCACATCAGTAGATACCAAGAAATACTGACTCTGTCCTTGGTACATCCAAATAAGTGAGCCCACTGGGATTGGGACTGGGACTGGCTCTGGCAGGATGGCATCTTGGATCCCAAGTTCAGAGAGTTACATCACCAAGGAAGTGAGGTAGGTCACTTTCTTCAGGAAATGTATGAGGTCACTACCTTGGCAATCACTTTGTTTTAACATTTGCTTCCAAGGGTCCCATGAGATAGAGGCTGCCCCTACTTTCGGTGACAATTTCACAAGATAGAATGGTATAACAAACATAGGCGCCTGGGAACATCTCCCCACACAGGACTGGTTTAGTCCATCTTCTCTACATTTAGATAGAGAGACTGATTCAGACACATCCCTTCATCCTGACAAGGGGGTTTGCCATGCAAGATGACTTTTGCTCTCTCAACTCCTTCATAGCTGCCTACGTCTTCTCCAGGGATCATTTCTGCATGGACCTTTGAGGATCTCAGCAGGTTTAAGAACCCCTACATTCCTGTATTGTAAAAGCAACTCTGTCCCTGCTCTTCTGTAAAGTTTGATTCAGGGAAGAGTGTATGGTTACGGTTAATAAAAGTTCAATTTGGGTTAAGAAACATTCTACGGCATGAATAATGGTATTGGGAACCTGTAATATTTACAAGAATGTAAAAGTGAAATATAAGAATGAAAACAGAAATCTAGGTAAGATTTGAAGCCCAGAAGGGCATTGGGCCCTTGATTGGGATACTTAGCTTTGAATTATGTTCTGCAGAAATGTCTCAGATAAATCAATGTTCAATGGCATAGGACTTTGTACCTTGAATGATGGAATGTCAAAGAGAACTTCTAGTCAAAAAGGGATAGTCGGTATTATTAGAAAGATAGTCTGTAGGTTTAGAACTAAGAGTGAGTATAGGATTTGGACCAAAAGTTCTTTTGCAATAGGGTTTCTGGTAGAGATTGAATGTAAATGTGAGCACATGTGAAGAGTCAGTCACAATGATAATCTGGGGAAAATATGTAGGAAAGCAGATATCAATAGAGACATTAGGAAATCAGGCAAATGAAAAAGTGAGTGATAAGATTAGACATTTTCAACGGGCTTGAGGTTGAATATATAATCTTAGGAAAAAACAAATATGTAGTCAAGAATAGGATTCACATTTGAGAGCATTAGGCAAACTAGACATGGAAGTTTTTAGTAATCCATGTTCACTTTCCATTTAGGTTTGGTAAAATCATAAGTGTCACCTTTGCGTTTTGTGTCCAGAATATTACTGTGATAAAATGTATATGTAAATCAGGTGACATGTGCATTTCTTCCACCATTTCTGGGAGCAATATTTTGAAGACGTATAAATTAGTATTGGGGGTACAAAGAGGTGTATCCTGTGTCTATGAATATAGAGATAATGCATGAAAAGACCATACTGTGAATAAATAATATAACTGGTTCCACTTTAAATAATGGATTTAATTGATATCTGAAACTAAGTAAGAAATCTTATATTGATATACAATCATTCATTCCAGCTAGTTGTACATCTAATGGTAATATTAGGGTTTGGTTTATCATGACGGGTGTGTGAGTTTTGCTTCAAATGTGATAATGGAAATCGAAAATAATGAGTTTGGAAAGAAGTCTCATGAAAAGAGCAGTCAAGAAACATAGAGAAATACATGTGTTCTGAAGCAGGAAGTGACTGAAAGTGAAACAAATGCGTATAAATTAGCGAACTTGTGGATGAAATATATATCCTATGATGTGCATAAACTGAAGAAATAGTAATGTTCCAGTGTTGAATAAAAATGAATGTCAAAATACACATCATGTCCCATAGGAATCTACTAGCCTTGATATTAAAATGGGTCAGTTACTATAGAAATATTAGATTTTTTTTTTTGGTGTTATAATAGAATTTATTTTACCACTAGCATGCCACAGAATGTTGAGGAAAGAGCAATGGATTTTTAGTTATCGCACTAATAATCTAACATTTAATGACTCTTTTGGATAGTCTAGAAATTACATAAGGCTATGTAACATAATTTTTTTAATTTAACATTCATAAAAGCTTGGAGTTTTGGTAATATTTCTACTTTTTTATTTTTAATTTTTTCAGTTGTGATTGACCTTCATTTTGTTTATTTGTATGTGGTGCTTAGAATAGAACCCAGTGTCCCACACATGCTAGAAAAGCATGTTACCACTGAACCACAAACCCAGCCCCTCCACTTTTATCTTTACATCGAACATGCCTCTCCCTCATCTTTACTCACTTTCTTCCTCATTTTCCCCCTTCTCTCTCTTGCTTTTTCGTTTTCCTTTCATATCTGTTTTTCTCTCATGTCATTACAAACAGTAGTATGCTATGAAATTTAAATTTAAGACTGTTTTTTATAGTCATTGTTCTTTTCTTGAGAAAATTTAATAATTATAATCACCTGATAGATATATTAAAATAAATTTTTATACATATGTATCTATATTCATGCATATGCATTACATATTATATATATATACATACATATACATTTAAAAGTACTTTTATTAGCCTGTTAAAAATAATATAGACCAAAACTTTCTTAATTCTCAAGCCTTCCAGAATTAACATCTTACAGTGAAAATCAAATAAACATATTTAAATAAACAGGTATCATTCTTTTTATCAATACTGATAATTTAAAGTTTTATATCACATTAAGCTATAATACGGCATATTAAATCTTATGAATTAGAAAAAGTTTTTTGAATAACCTATTATTTAAGGACCATATGCACTGACATTTTAAAGGCTTTCTTGTGATTTCAATTTCTATCAATTGTGTATTAATTGCCAAATGCTTATTTTAGTACTTTTCATATTCATAATTGATATAAAGTCAATTGTTTAATTCTTCTTGTAAGTAATTACTTATTACAGTAGGGACATTATTAATAATTCTAAATCTGTATAAGAAAATAGTACAAAGATATTTTCATGCAAAATTAAGAATAATTGTGTGCTCTAAATGTCTGATTGTTGATATATATAACAAAGAGCTTTTGATGAGTCTCTTCCCCAGTAAAACATAAAATGCAAAGATATTGTTGGGTATATATGTGCAAATAAAGATAAAGAAAATACACATTATCAGCTAGAAACTATTAAATAAAAGGTGAAAACAACAATCCAACACATTGTACGAATTTGTCAGATGAGGTAGTATTCTGGAAGAATAGCCTAAGACTAGACCTGGTCAATGACAAAATATTCACGAAAAAAATGAAATATGAAAAATATAGAAAATGCTATGAATTTTTCATGAAGGTAGGTGAATTATCCTTTAATCTCAATTTATGTGCATTTTCAAAAGCCAATTTCCTGGTAAAATAAATTTGTGATAGTTACAACTAAACGAAACAAAGTTTCTGCTTAGCAAAATGAATGCATCTCAACCCATTTTTAGCTGATTTCTTCCCACTCAATTTTAAACCGTTATTTATTTATTTATTTCTATTGGTTGTTCCAAACATTACAAAGCTCATGATATATCATCTTTGATACATTTGACTCAAATGGGTTATGAACTCCCATTTTTTCCACAAATATGAATTTCAGAATCACATTGGTTACACATTCACATTTTTGAATAATAGCATATTAGTGACTGTTGTATTCTGCGACCTTTCCTATCCCCCACTATCCCCCCTCCCCTCCCCTCCCATCTTCCCTCTCTACCTCATCTGCTGTTGTTCAATTCTCTCCATTGTTTCCCCCCAATTTCCCCTCAAATCCTCTTATATGTAATTTTGTGTAACATTGAGGGTCTCCTACTATTTCCATATGCTTTCCCTTCTCTCTCCCTTTCTCTCCCCCAACTCGTCTTTGTTTAATGATAAACTTTTCCTCATGCTCTTCCTCGATGTTCTGTTCTTAGTTGCTCTTTTAATATCAAAGAAGACATTTGGCATTTGTTTTTTTAAGGATTGGCTAGCTTCGCCTAGCATAATCTGCTCTAATGCCATCCATTTCCATGCAAATTCTATGATTTTGTCATTTTTTAATAAAGAGTAATACTCCATTTTGTATAAAAGCCACATTTTTTTATCCATTCATTTATTGAAGGGCATCTAGGTTGGTTCCACACTCTAGCTATTGTGAATTGTGCAGCTATGATCATTGATGTGGCAGTATCTCTACAGTACGCTCTTTTAAGATCCTCAGGAAATAGTCCGAGAAGGGTGATAGCTGGGTCAAATGGTGGATCCATTCCCAGCTTTCCCAGGTATCACCATAGTACTTTCCGAATTGGCCTCACCAATTTGCAGTCCCACCAGCAGTGTACAAGTGTACCCTTTTCCCCACATTCTCACCAACACTTATTTTGTTTGACTTCATAATGGCTGCCGATCTTACTGGAGTGAGATGGTATCATACGGTGGTTTTGATTTGCATTTCTCTGACTGCTAGAGATAGTGAGCATTTTTTCATGTACTTGTTCATTGATTGAATGTCCTCCTCTGTGAAGTGTCTGTTCAGGTCCTTAGCCCATTTGTTGATTGGGTTATTTGTTATCTTATTGTTTAATTTTTTTGAGTTCTTTGTATATTCTGGATATTAGGGCTCTATCTGAAGTGTGAGGGGTAAAAATTTGTTCCCAGGATGTAGGCTCTCTATTTACCTCTCTTATTGTTTCTCTTGCTGAGAAAAAAAAATTAGTTTAAGTGAGTCCCATTTGTTTATTCTTGTTATTAACTCTTTGGCTATGGGCATCCTATTAAAGAATGTGGAGCCCGACCCCACAGTATGTAGATCGTAGCCAACTTTTTCTTCTATTAGACGCAGTGTCTCTGATTTGATATCTAGCTCCTGGATCCATTTTGAGTTAACTTTTGTGCATGGTGAGAGAAAGGGATTCAGTTTCATTTTGTTGCATATGGATTTTCAATTTTCCCAGCACCATTTGTTGAAGATGCTATCTTTCCTCCATTGCATGTTTTTAGCCCCTTTATCAAATATAAGAAAGTTGTAATTTTGTGGATTGGTTCTGTGTCCTCTATTCTATACCATTGGTCCAGCTGCCTGTTTTGGTACCAGTACCACGATGTTTTTATTACTATGGCTTTGTAGTACAGTTTGAACTCTTGTATCCCTATTCCTCCAGATTCACACTTCCTGCTTAGAATTGCTTTTGGTATTCAGGGTCTTTTGTTTTTCCATATGAATTTCATGATTGCTTTATCATTTCTACAATAAATGCCGTTGGGATTTTTATTGGCACCGATTTAAACCTGTAGAGAACTTTGGGTAATATCAACATTTTGATGATGTTAGTTCTGCCTATCCATGAACAAAGTACATTTTTCCATATTCTAAGATCTTTTTCTATCTCTCTCTTTAGGGTTCTGTAGTTTTCATTATATAAATCTTTCACCTCTTTCGTTAGGATGGTTCCCAAGTATCTTATATTCTTTGTGGATATAGTGAATGGAGTGGTTTTCCTCATTTCCATTTCAGAAGTTTTTCTGCTGATATACAGGAATGCCTTTGATTAATGCGTGTTGACTTTATATCTTGCCACTTTGCTGAATTCATTTATTAACTCTAGCAGTTGTTTGTAGACCCTTTTGAGTCTGTTAAATATATTATCATGTCATCTGCAAATAGCGATAATTTAAGTTCTTCTTTTCCTATTTTCATGTCTTTAATTTCTTTTGTCTGTCTAATTGCTCTGGCTAGTATTTCAAGAACTAAATCGAATAGAAGTGGTGATAGAGGGCATCCCTGTCTTGTTCCAGATTTTAGAGGGAATGCCTTCAGTTTTTCTCCATTTACGATGATGCTAGCCTGAGGTTTAGCATATATAGCTTTTACAATGTTGAGGTAAGTTCCTGTTATCCCTAGTTTTTCTAGTGTTTTGAACATAAAGGGAGGCTGAACTTTGTCGAATGTTTTTTCTGCATCTATCAAGATGATCATATGGTTCTTGTCTTTAAGTCTATTGATGTGGTGAATAGCATTTATGGATTTCCGTATATTGAACTAGCCTTGCATCCCTGGGATGAATCCTACTTGATCATGGTGCACAATTTTTTGATATGCTTTTGTATTACATTCACCAGGATTTTATTGAGAATTTTTGCATCCTAGTTTATTAGAGATATTGGTCTGTAGTTTTCTTTCTTTGAAGTGTTTTTGTCTGGTTTCGGGATCAGGGTGATTTTGGCCTCATAGAATGAATTTGAAAGAGCACCTTCATTTTCTATTTCTTGAAATAGCTTGAAAAGTATTGGTATTAATTCTTCTTTTAAGGTTTTGTAGAGCTCCGCTCTATACCCATCCGCTCCAGGGCTTTTTTTGGTTCGTAGTCTTTTGATGGCTTCTTGTATTTCTTCCTTTGTTATTGGTCTGTTTAAATTGTGTGTGTCTTCCTGACTCAATCTTGGCACATCGTATGACTTAAGAAATTTATTGATATCTTCACTATCTTCTATTTCATTTGAATATAGGGTTTCAAAATACTTTCTAATTATCTTCTGTATTTCTGTAGTGTCTGTTGTGATAATGCCTTTTTCATGCCGTATGTTAGTAATTTGAGTTCTCATTCTTCTTCTCTTTGTTAGCATGGCTAAGAGCCTGTCGATCTTATTTATGTTTTCAAAGAACCAACTTTTAGTTTTATCAATTTTTTCAATGTTTTTTTTGATTTCAATTTCGTTGATTTCTGCTCTAATTTTAATTATTTCTTGTCTTCTACTACATTTGCTGTTGTTTTTCTTTTCTTTTTCTAGGTTTTTGAGGTGTAGTGTGAGTTCATTTATTTTATTTTATTTTATTTTTTTGAGGAAAGAACTCCAAGAAATGAATTTCCCTCTTAAAACTGCTTTCATTGTGTCCCATAGATTCCAGTATGTTGTGTCTGTATTGTCATTTGTCTATAAGAATTTTTTATATCCTCCTCTATGTCTTCTGTAACCCATTGATCATTCAGTAGAATATTGTTCATTTTTCCATATGATGTAGGATTTTTCCTTCCTTCTTTTATCATTTATTTCCAGTTTGATTCCAATATGATCAGATATGGTGCATGGTATTATCTCCAAGCCTTTATATTTACTAAGGGTTGCCCTATGGCATAATATATGAACTATCTTTGAGTAGGATCCTTGTGCTGCTGAGAAGAACGTGTATCCACTTGAGGATGGTTGATATATTCTATATATGTTGGTTAAGCCTAGGTTATTTATTGTGCTATTGAATTCCATAGTTTCTTTATTCAGTTTTTGTCTAGAGGATCTTTCTAATGGCGAGATCAGTGTGTTGAAGTCACCCGTAGTTATTGTGTTGTAGTCTATTTGACTCTTGAACTTGAGGAGAGTTTGTTTCATGAGCGTTGCAGCTCAATTGTTTGGTGCATACAAATTGATAATTGTTATTTCTTGTTGGTGGATGGTTCCTTTTAACAGTATATAGTGTCCTTCGTTATCCCTTTTTATTAACGTAGGTTTGAAATTGATTTTATTTGATATGAGCATGGCTACTCCTGCTTGCTTCCGAGGGCCATGTGAGTGGTATGATTTATCCCACCCTTTTACTTTCAGCCTGTGTATGTCTTTACCTATCATATGAGTCTCCTGAAGGCAGCAGACTGTAGGATTTGTTTTTTTGATTCAGGTTACTAACCTATGTCTCTTGATTGGTGAGTTTATGCCATTAACATTTAAGGTTACAATTGAAATATGATTTTTACATTCATTCATGTTTATTTATTTATTTATTTTTAGTTTGGCTAGTTTTTACTTTTTGGTTATTTTCCTCCCCCTTTACTGAGATACCTCCTGCTGTTAGTTTGGGGCACTATTTTTCAATTCCTCTTCTTGTAGTATTTTGCTCAAATGCTTTGCAGTGCTGGTGTTCTTTCTGCAAATTCTTTTAGCTTTTGTTTATCGTGAAAGACACTAATTTCATTGTCAAATCCCAAACTTAATTTTGATGGATACAGTACTCTTGGTTGGAATCCATTATTTTTCAGCGTTTGAAATACATTGTTCTAGGATCTACTCGCTTTCAAAGTTTGTGATGAAAAATCAGTCGTTAACCTAATTGGTTTACCCCAGAATGTAATCTGCCTCATTTCTCTTTTAGCTTTTAATATTCTCTCCTTGTTCTGTATGTTATCTATCTTGATAATTCTATGTCTTGGAGTTGGTCTATTATGGTTTTGAATGTTTGAGGTCATGTAGGCTTCAAGGATTTGGCAATCCATTCAATCTTTTATCTCTGGGAAGTTTTCTAGAATTATTTCTTTTAATATGTTGTCCATTCCTTTGGTTTGAATCTCTATGCCTTCTTCTATCCTGATGACTCTCAAATTTGTTTTTTTATGACATCTCATATCTCTTAAATAGATTGCTCATGGGATATAAGCATCTTTTCTGTGTTGACTATATTCTTTTCAAGTTGATAAACTTTGTCTTCATTATCTGATCTTCTGACTTCTACTTAATCTAGTCTATTTACAATATTCTCGTTTGAGTTTTTAATGTGGTTTATATTTTTCTGCATTCCTAGGATTACTGTTTGATTTTTTTAAGAACTCTGTCTTTTGGTAAAGCTCGTTCTTTGCCATTTGAATTTGTTTGTTTAATTCATTTTCAAAATATTCTTTTATTGCTTGGACTTGCTGCCTCATGTCTTCTCTAATATTTCTTTCCATCTGAATTAGGGATGCATTGAGTTTTTTCCCTATCCCTGTTTCTGATGATTCTAGGTCCTCCTGTAGAATTAAGTTGTCCGGCATTATTTGTACACCTTTTTCCCTTGTTTTTTCATGAAGTTCACATTACTTTCCAGCTCCGTTTGATTGCTGTGTTTCTGCTCTCTTCTATATATTTGTTTTGGTTTTATATATCTCTATTGTAGCTCCTTTGTGTTGGTAGACTGTGCATGCTAAAGTGGATTCCACTGGGAAGGAATTCCGACGGCCGAGCTCCAGTGATGTCACCTCTCTGTTATGGTGGGCCCCAGGCTCTTTGCCCGGGTGTTCGCATGGGGGTGTGGGACTGTACTGTCTCTTTTTGTTTTCAGCTCCTGGTCGCAGGTGTGCAGGCGGTCACAAGCTGTCCAGTCACGCAGTCAGCGGGTGGGCTGTCACCGGCGGTTGTGCGATCTCTAGCCACCCATTAGGGCGGGCATATGGCAGGTGATTGGTCGCTGGTGGGCAGGCGGTCTCCAGCCGTCCAGTCGCACATGCAGCGGGCCGGCTGTTGCCGGCGGGCGAGCGTTCTCCAGGCGCCCAGTCACGCGGGCCTGGCCTCTAGTCCCCTGGTTTCTCCTGCTAGTCCTGGTTTCTCCTGCTACACCAGTTTTCCCCTGAGTAATGCCCTCGGCAGCTCAAACTGTACTCTGGCCTGCCGTTTCTTGGGTGTGGATTGTGTCTATTGGGAACCCCAGCACTCTATTGTTTTTTTTTTTTTTTTCCGTTTGCCCCTTCCCCATCGCTGGCTAGACAGATTCTGTTTTCACCACTGATGGGAGGGGGAGTAGAAGGTCAGGTGCATCTAGTTTCCCCCCCCATCTTTATTCAGGCTCTCTCTGATAATCCCTCTCCTGGAAAGCTTAGGAAAGATTTTATGCAAATATCCTACTGTATGGGAGATGAGCGGAAAACACACAACTGTTTTATTTTTGCAATCTGTCGGAGAGTGGCGGTGGTTACTTCAGCTCTCCAAGATGGTTGCCGTTGGTTTCCTTGGTGGAGTTACCGTTGTGGGGGATAGAACTGTACTGCTTCCTTCCCTGACTGAGATCCCGAACTCCGCCTGGGGCTCAATGGGGGGTCAGCCGGCAGGATTCCACAGAATCTGCAGCAACGTTTCTCCCTGGATGCTAGTCGCTTCTCGGTGGTGCCCCGACGTCTGTAGCCACGGGGCGGGCCGCACGGATCAGTAAGCCCAGATCTCCGGTTGCATATTTGGCTCGCGTTTGAGACTCAATTACCGGACCTCGTTGGTGGAAATCATTCTTTTAGGTTTCGGTGCACACCCATTTTTCTGTAAGATCCTAACAAGATAGTCTTTTGTCATTCTAACTCGTTATTCACCTGCAATGTGGCGTGGTACACTGGGTGTGATGCACTGTATTCGCGGCCAACTTGCAATGTCGAAATATTAGGTTTTGTATGCACCATTTACTGACGATAGTTTTCAGTACTAGGCAACCAATATGTATTTCAGGTTGATGAATATTTCTGAGAATTATCTTTTGAAAAGTTGATTATAAATCCACATTCATGATATGAATGAATTTGGGGAGTGCACAATAAGGCACATATATTTCATATTTTGAAAAATCTTGAGAGTATATATATATATATATATATATATATATATATATATACACAGAGAGACATTACAATGTAGCATTATGTATGCCAACTGAAATTTATCGTGAAATACATATCATCCAGAGATCCAAAAATATTAATTTTACTGAACATGGATTTATGTATAATGTTGTTCAAATAGGAGGCTCAGCCATAGGTTGAATTTTCAGTTTCAACAGCATTTAGGAAGAGTGATATCTTTTCACAATTTGTATCTGCCAAGTCAGCCACCTCACAAAAATGTACGTGTGATACTAGGTAGGATTCTATATATGCATATAAAAATACATTTGCTGACTAGGCTAAAGAGAAAGGGAGACATAAATTCACATGTTTGTTAACTTTAAAAACACATGGAGAACTATTTCAACAAAAAAAATTGACTAGATTTATAACTCCTACCCTATATAATGCAAAAGGCAAGTCCAAGAATACCAAACATGCCTCCTCTTAACTGCTTGTATTTATATTCTGATTGGGTTATTATTTTCCATGATATTACGATTAGTAGTCAGAGTCTAGTAGGGTGTGGGTTAGTGTCAGGGATTCAGTATTTCAAATGGAAAATTGGAAAATGAATCCAATGTGTATGCAAATATGTGCTACACAAAAATGTTCCCACTCTCATCAAGAACTATGGCTTGACATTACTTTTGCCCCAAGTAAGACACAATTAGAGGAGAAGTGTTAGAAAATCTGTGAATACATATCTGGAATGGAATATGCTCAGTAGTTCACAACACTGGAGGTGGTAGAGGAGTTCCCAAAAGTAAGGGATAGGGTAAACACTCCACAAACATGGAGCTCTGCTGGCCTAAAGACTTCTTGAAGAACTGCCTCTGAGGTTGGGCACCTGAAAAATATGTTGTTTTCTGGAGCTTTAGCTTCATTTGTAGTGAGACCATCAAAGCTGGGTCTACATCTATGTGACCTGGAGGACATGGTTTCTTATTTTCCAGTGAAGATGAGGCAGCAGTGCTGAATTTGCTCTTTGTAGGTAAACTGTGACCACTGGGGACTAAGTGTCTCCCCATGTGGACTGTGAAGCCATTTGGTCATCCTCCAAATTTCATGGTGTTTCTTGCTGCTACACTGGGAGTTTGCTATTTGATTCAAAAATACAAGGAGTTCTAGTGGGTCACAGTCCTGGAGGGAGTTCTGTCACATGTGGTGGGTCAGTTTCTGCAGGAGAATGCACCAAACATACTTCTAGCCCACATATATTGCCCCATTGACCATAGCAACTTGATTCTGAACATTGCCCTGAAATCTCTCAGTATTACAAGATGCCTTTATATAGAAGGGACTGCTTGCTGCACCATGTCAGTCACAAGCCATTTGGAAGCCAATGGAAGATCCACAGGCCCCACCACAGATGTTTTATCACACACCTGACCACCACGGCTCTAGGCCCACTACTCAGCAGGCTCCAACTTATTGGCATCTCTGTTCTACACGATTTTCATGAAACCGAGTCAATCAACGCACTGTCTGGTATACTCATGATCAGCAACAGGACATCCAAAGGTCCTCCATTTCCACCTGGTCATGGGAATTTCAAAAATTTTATGGTATTTTTGTAGCCATTTTTCAATGATGATGTTGGAGGCACTGTGGGTTAAAATTCACTCCAGAACCATTAAATGTAGAGGAAGCACATTTCAATGAAAGCTTTGGAGAATTCTCACAGGCAAGGCTTCTCAAAAAGTGGCCAAATGGTCACATGAAGCCAGTCCCATTGAGGTCTACAATGATGTCCATGTGTGTTTCGACTCTCAAATATGGCTGACAAGTCTTTCAGAATAAAATCACGTGATATCTTGGCTGTGATTCCCAGTGCTCTGTTGAAAGCCACCCTGCACATAGATCTCAGTTTTCAAGGGGGACTGTCATGCATGGCTTCCGAAAATCCCAACACAATTCATGGCAATAATTCTCTGAGTTCAGTTCCAGAACTCAGTCTCTAAGGGGAATCACACCAGAGTTCATGTAAAGGTGGACCCAGTCATCTCTTCCAAACACCAAACAAATGGCCACAATTAAAACCAAAACACTCCCACATGGCCCTCATGATCTTTCATATAGACACTCATCATAACCTCTGGCTGGATGTTTCCATGAGGGGCGAAACCCAAGACAGTCTCCAAAATAATCTCCCTTGCCCCTTAATAGCCTAAAGTCAGGGTTGCCTGGACACACTTCCTGTGAACTAGGAGTGATCAAATAGGCCTGCTGTTAATACTTCTCTGCTTCTCCAATTTGAGGCCTACTGACTGTGGGGTTTATTTTTTCATGTGAATTGGAGTCATTATAAAACCCAAGCACATATCGGCTAGCTTCTGCAGGGCTTTGAAGAAATCATTTGACCCAAAGGATCCCTATTCTCACTTGATGGAGGTCAGGAACCTAAAAGAGGAAGGGGAGAGACTTCATCCACAATGACTGCTCTTTTGGCCATTTTGGTTTTGAATGCACACATGGGATCATTCTTAAGATACATCAGGTGGTGAGAATCTAAGCCATTGCCTCAAACAGGGCCAAGAGGCTGATTCAGACACATCCATTTTCAAAGCAATTAAGCAAAGAGCCACAGGTGATGCCCATTCATTTCCATTTGAAACCTGTTTTCTTCAGGCTTCACAAAGGGGTGGCCTGAAACAAAGACCTTCCTGACATTCAGGGCAACAGAACAATAGGTAAGCAAAGCAGGGTTTCTCCACTGAGACTTTATTGGTCACACTGATATCTGAGTTTTCTGAGATGCTCGCCATTCCCTACAGCTATCCAGTACATGGCCATGTAACAGGGTTTGGAAATGGTACATATATTGGACACAAAACCATGAGCCTATTCTGTAGAGTGGCCAGAATTCAGGAAGAACGCACGAACTTTGGAAGATAGCGCGTGTTGCCCATCGATAAGGCAAGCCAAAATCCATTCATCAATTTGGCAGAATAAATGATGGGAAGCTTTCTACTAGACAGGACACATCAATTGATGCATTATCTTTTCTAATGTCTATAACCATGGACACAGTGGGATACACAGACATAGAAACACTCGCCTTGTCAAATGACTTACTAGAAACAGTTCACTCAAAACCAAACAAACCGCCTTTTCTATCTATTCTCAGAACATGAGGCAAATCCACAAACACACAGCGACACGAACAGAGGCACCTCCTTCCCCAAAGTAGGTCTGTGACTATCCAGAGTGTCCTCTGACTGGTGGGCCATAGTATGTTCCCCGGAAATGGCCTGTCCTGTCTCAGATCTGGTCTCTTTAACCAACTCTGTGAAGATGTCAGGAGCCACTGGTGAACCACTATCTGCTTTCTCAGGAAAGGCCCCTCTTTAGAGCTTTTCTGGCTTTTGGCCATTCTCATATCAGTAGGTACCAAGAAAGACTGACTCTGTCCTTGGTATATCCAAACAAGTGAGACCACTGGGACTGGGACTGCGACAGGCTCTGGGTGCCTGTCTTCCTGCATCCCAAGTTCTTAGAGTTCCATCACCAAGGAAGTGAGGTGAGGTCACTTCCTTCAGGAACCGAATGAGGTCACTGCCTTAGCAACAACATTGTCCTAACAGTTGCTTCCAAGGGTCCCATGAGATGGAGGCTGCCCCTACGTCCTGTGACACTTTCACAAGTTAGAATGTATATCAACCATAGGCACTTGGGACCAGCTCTCCAAACAGGACTGTTTGAGTCCATATTCTAAGGGTGGCACTAGAGCAGATTATGCTTAGTGAATCTAGCCAATCCCTAAAAAACAAATACCAAATGTCTTCTTTGATGTAATGAGAGCAACTAAGAATAGAGCAGGGAGGAAGAGCAGGAAGAAAAGATTAACATTAAACAGAGACATGAGGTGGGAGGGAAAGAGAGAGAAAAGGGGAATTGCATGGAAATGGAGGGAGACCCTCATTGTTATACTAAATTACATATTAGAGGTTGTGAATGAAATGGGAAAATAAACAGGTGAGAAATGAATTACAGTAGATGGGGTGGACAGAGAAGATGGGAGGGGAGGGGAGGGGGTATAGTAGAGGATAGGAACGGTAGCAGAATACAACAATTACTAGTATGGAATTATGTAAAAATGTGGATGTGTAACCGATGTGATTCTTCAATCTGTATCTGGGGTAAAAATGGGAGTTCATAAATCACTTGAAGCTAATGTATGCTAATGTATGAATATGTTATGTCAAAAGATTTGTAAGGTTTTGAACAACCAATAATAAAAAAAAGAACAGAGAGGCTGATTCAGTAACAACCTTTCATCCTGACCAGGTTGTTTGCCATGGAAGTTGACTTTTGCTCTCTCAGGTCCTTCAGTGGTGCCTATATCTTCTCCAGGGATCACTTCTGCATGAAACTTTGAGTTTTTCAACAGGTGGAAGATTCCCTACATTCCTCTATTTTAGGACCAACACTGTCCCTGCTCTTCTGTAAAGTTAGATTGAGGGAACAATGTATCGTTTCGCTTAATAACAGGTTTGATTTGGGTTAGGAATCATTCTGCTTGATGAATAATGGTATTGGGAACCTGTGATATTTATAAGAATATATAGGTGAAATATAAGTATGAAAACAGAAATCTAGGTAAGATTGGAATCCCACAAGGGCATTGCGCTCTTGATTGGGATACTTAGCTTTGATACATGTTCTGCATAGATGTTTCAGATAAATCAATAATCAATGGCATAGGACCTTGTACCTTGGATGATTGAATGTAGAAGTGAGTATCCACTCAAACTGGGATAGTCGGTAGGATTAGGAAGATATTCTGTAGGTTTCAGAAGAAGAGTGAGTACAGGAATTGTAACAAAAGTTCTTTAGCAATAGGGTATCACATAGACAGTGAATGTAAATGTCAGCACATGTGAAGTGTTAGTCAAAATTGTGAACTGGTGAAAATATTTAGGAAAGCAGACATCAATAGAGACATTAGGAAATCAGGGAAAGTATAAAGTGAGTGATAGGATTAGACATTTGCAACAGGGCTGAGGTTGAATATATAGTCTTAGGAAGAAACAAATATGTTGTTATAAATAGGATTGACATTTGAGAGCATTAGGCAACCTGGACATGAATGTTTTTAGTAATCCATGCTCACTTTCCATTTAGGCTTTGGTACAATCATAAGTGTGACCTCTGCTTTTTGTGTCCAGAATATTACTGTGATAAATGCATACGTAGATCAGGTGACATGAGTATTTCTTCCACCATTTCTGGGAGCAACATTTTGAAGACGAATAAATTAGTATTGGGGTTACAAATAGATGTACCCTGTGTCTATGAATGTAGAGATAATGCATGAATAGACCATACTGTGAATAAATAATATAATTGGTTCCAACTTTAAATAAAGGATTGAATTGATATCTGAATATATACAGAAAATCTTATATTGATATACAATTATTCATTCCAACCAGTAATACATCTAATGGTAATATTAGGGTTATGTTTTATCATGAAGAGTGTGTGAGTTTTGCTTCAAAATGATTATGGAAATCAAAAATAATGTGTTTGAAATGAAGTCTCATGAAAAGACCAGTCAAGAAACCTGGAGGAATACATGTGTTCTGAATCAGTAAATGATTGAAAGTGAATCAAATGCCTATAAATTTGTGAACTTATGGATGAAATATATGTCCTATGATGTTTGTAAACTGTAGAAATTCTATTGTACCAGTGTTGAATAAAATGAACTTCAAAATACACATCATGTCCCATAGGAATCTACTTGCATTGATGTTAAACAGGGTCAGTTAATGTAGAAATATTAGGATTGTATGCACCATTCACTGAAGTTAGTTTTCAGTAATAGGAAACAAATATGTATTTCAGGTGGATAAATATTTCTGAGAATAATCTTGTGAAATGTTGATTATAAATCCACATACATGAACATGAATGAATTTAGGTAGTGCATATAAGACACATATATTTATGAACATGAATGAATTTAGGTAGTGTATATAAGACACATATATTTTATATTTGGAAAAATTTTGAGAGTATATATTTATATATATATATATATATATATTAAAAAACACACACAGACAATAAAATGTAGCAATATATATGCTAATCGAAATTCTTCATGAAATGTACATCAGCCACAGATGCAAAAATATTTATTTTACCGAACATCGATTTATGTATAATGTTGTTCTACTAGGAGGCTCACCCATAGGTTGAATTTTCAGTTCCAACAGAGTTTAGGAGGAGTGATCTCTTCTCACAATTTGTATTTGCCAAGTCAGACACCTCAGAAGAATATACGTGTGATTCCAGGTAAGATTCTATATGTGCATATAAAAATACATGTGCTTAATTGGCTACAGAGAAAGGGAGACAGGTATTCACATATTTGTTAACTTTAAAAACATGTGGAGAACTATTTCAGTTAAAAATTAGCTAGATTTATAACACCTACCCTATATCATTCAAAAGGCAAGTCCAACTATACACCATGCCTCCTCTGTACTGCTTGTATTTCCATTCTGTTTGGATTATTTTTCTCCATCATATTAGGATTAGTAGTCAGAGTCTAGTAGGTTATGGTTTAGTGTCAGGTGTCCGGGCCGGCTGGACACTTCAACGTGGGCGTTGAACCTTGTTGGGGAGGAATGAAGGGACAAGAGTGATGAGAGAAGACAGCAAGACAACAGTTCTGATCATGCTGAAAACTTTTATAGTTCTCACAGTGTATTTATATGCTGCGGATGAGAAAGCTCTCTTATCGGCAGTTGCTGGATTTCTTCACAGGGTGAGATAACCTCAGGATATTTTAGGAAGACGGATAGCCGCAGGATGTCTCAGGGTGATAGATGGCTGCGGGATGTCTCCCAGGCAGGAAATCTCGCAGGGGTCTATTTCTTGTAAGTGTCAGGCTATTCTTTGAAGGAGAACTTCCTTCTAGCCCCTGACATCTTCCCCCTTTCTTATATAAAATATTTGACCATACCTTACACGCCAATGTTTTAGGGGGTTATAGAGGCTCTGTTTCTCTAACAGGCCTTAGAATATCTCCTGATCTGATCGAGCATGTTTACTAGGAGATTTCGTGGTGGCCTAGGCATGTTTTTTAAGGAGACGGCTTTGAGGGGGAAGCATGCCAACTGCCATGCACCAGAGCGTGTCACTCAGAAGACTTGGGTTTTGGGAACCATGGATCCATCCTCCTGCAGTCCTTCCTGCACCCTCTGTTATTATGGCCTAACGTCCTCACTCCATGGGTGCGTCCTCCCCCAAACAGAGGGGCCCATGGAGGACGAACCCTTATGGCAAGGGCAGAAGATGGTTGGTCAGAGCTGTTACTTAGAGTTTTATATAAGAAAGCGAGATCTGTGGGCATGTAACCTTAAGAAATAAGCTTGTGAGGAGGGTAGAACATCCTTTTAAATGTTGGCAGCACGGTCTTCCATATCCAGGCGATGATAGTGGACCTGTAGGGGCTTAGAGGCCAAAATATTGATCTGTTCTTTAATAAATTGTAACAGCCTGTTTATAATGCAGGGTCCTAGGGACACCATTAAAAGTAAACCCAACAAAGGGCCTAATAGGGGAAGAAGATAGGGCAGAAATCCATTAAGCCCAGTCCAGAGGGGATTTTCAAATATTTCCCTTCGTCTCTTTTCTAGATCTTCTTGAAGCTGCTTAATTTTAGTGCATACTATGCCAGAATTATTGGCATAAATGCAGCATCATTCCCCTAAGGCCAAGCAAATACCTCCCTGGTTAGCTGTCAGCAAATTTAAGCCTCGTCTTTTTTGAAGGAACACTTCTGCCAGGGAGTCTATTTGGTCCTGCAAATCTTTAATGGTTCATGATAGAGTTTTTATCAGTTGTTACTGATAGAGTTTATAATTTGTTGAGACAGGCGATGGTAAGAGTGAATAGACGTGCCTAAGCCAGTGTACCTGTGCCCACAGGAACTGTTATTCCAAGGCTGGCAGATTGTTGGCTGCATCTGAAAAAGAAGAAATTTTGTCCTCATGAGGAGTCCCTCTGTCCCTGTTTTGAGGTAAGTCATTAATCTGTTTAACCAGGAGTTCTGGTAACCATCTTGGGGCTGTTTGATCTTGGTCCAAAACATAAGCTGAGCCTCCTCCCCAGATGAGGACAGGATCTGGGCCTTTTTATTTATTTGTAAGGGGATTGTGTCACATAACAGGTGGGCGAACAGAATTGGACGAGGGATGGCAGTGTCTGTCTGCTGCCGAATGGCCTTCATTGTCTAGGGTAAGAAAAATAAGGGCAAATAATGCATTGTTAAGGCGATGCCTGGGTGTGGTAAATACAAGGGAGGAAGCCTTAAGGAGGGTTAGCCAAGTTTTTAAGGTAAGGTGGGCAAGTTCCACAATGCCTTGGCCCTGAGGGTTGTATGGAATTCCAGGAGTATGACAAATTTGCAAGGTAGCACAAAACTGTTTAAACTTGGCAATGGTATATGTAGGATAAATATCTGTTTTAATATGTATTGGTTTACCCATAACAGAAAAGGCTGAAACAAGATGAGAAAGGACATCTTTGGTAGCCTCTCCAGAATGTGGTGATGCAAAAATAAAGCCGCTGAAGGTATCTACAGAAATGTGTATATATATTTGGCTATTACAAATTCAAGAAAATGAGTAACATCCATTTGCCAAAACTGATCGGGCAGTAATCCTCGGGGGTTAACTCCCAAGTGTTGAATGGGGAGGGAGACAGCGCAACTAGGGCATGCTTTTACTATTTCTCGTGCCTGTTGCCTGGTAATTTTACAAAGTAATCAAAGGCTCTGGAAATTTAAATGGTGTAGATTGTGTAACTCCGTGGCCTTTTGAATGGAGCCAACAAAAATTGGAAAGATGGAACGAGTTGCTGCATCAGCTTGAGCATTACCTTGAATTAGAGGGCTGGAAAGATCAGAGTGTGCCCTTATGTGTCCTAAGAAAAATGGGTGTTGTCTGACCTGAATTAGCTGCTGAAGCTGGTGAAACAGAAAGGCCGCATTGTTAGAAGCCTTAATGGGGGGTGAAATCACCAGCAGGTGCACAGAATGAGCAATGTAGCCACTGTCTTTATAAATATTAACAGGATTATAAAAAATGTTATAAAAACTTGTTTTATGTCAAACAATTCCACAAACTGTGGTGACTGATAGACAGTATCAAAGGTGGTAGGCTGGTTATTGACAACAAAGACCGCTCGGCCATTACAGGAACCGTCTGTAAAGACAGTAAGGGCTTGAGGAATGGGAGCATTTTGAGTAATTTCAGGAAAAGTAAATGGATGTAACTGGACAAAATGTAAAGGGGGGTCATTGGGGAGGTGGTGATCAATTGTTCCCAAAAGCCTGATAGGGAAATACCTCATTCATCCCTTGTCTCTAGTAAAAATTGGGTTTGGTCCTTAGTATATGGAATAAAAATATTATCAGGGTCTTTGCCAAAATGTTGTAGAGAAATCAAATGACCTTTAAAAATAATAGAAGCTACCTGAGCAAGATAAACAGTAATAACCTTCGAGGATGTGGTGGGTAAATGGACCCAAAACAAGGGGCAGTCTTTATTTTTAAAATGTGGATCTCGCTGCCAAAATATTCCTGTGGGTGTATGAGGAGTGTGTAAAATAACCAGAACCAGAGGAAGGTTATAAGAAATTTGCGTAACAAATTGTTGGGCAATGGCTTCTGTGACTTGGTTTAATGCCTGTCATGCCTTGGGAGTAAGATTTTGAGGGGAGGAGGGGTGGGAATTACCTCTCAAAATATCATTAAGGGTCAAAAGTACACAAGTGCATAATTTTAAATATGTTATTAGCCATTGAATATGCCTCAGTAATTTCTGAAAATCTTTAAGGGTGTGAAGATGGTCCACACGTAGTTGTATTTTAGAAATTTGGATCTGATTTCTGTAGAATTTTAAGGCCCAAACTTTTATAAGAGTCCTGTGTTTGAACCTTATTAGGAGCTATCTGTAGTCCCAAGGTAGTGAGGATTTTGTAAAAGTCCAAGTAACAATTATTAAGATCATGGGTATTAGGTGCAGCAATTAACAAATCATCCATGTAATGTAAAATATAAATTTGTGGCCCTCGCTCTCTCACAGGGTCTACTTCTTGAGCAACGTATTTTTGGCAAAGAGTAGGGATGTTGGCCATACCTTGGGGAAGAACCTTCCATTGAAGTCTCTGCATAGGGCCCTGAATATTAATAAAGAAAGACTAAAGGCAAAATAGGGTCTATCCACAGGATGCAAAGGAATGGTAAAAAAGCAATCTTTTAAGTCTATAACCATTTTACAATAGTTTTTGGAAATAGCCACTGGTGTGGGAATGTCTGGCTGTAGTGCTCCCATCGGGAGTATAACTTTATTAATGGCACACAAATCTTGTAAAAGGCGCCACTTGCCTGATTTTTTCTTGATAACAAAAATAGGAGTGTACGATGGTGAGGTTGAGGGCTCTACATGGCGGGCTGCCAGCTGTTCCTTCACTAACATGGAGGCAGCCTCCAAATTTTCTTGGGTAAGGGGCCACTGATCCACCCACACAAGAGTCTGAGTCTCCCAAATAATTTTATCTCCATGGGAATAGGAGGGTCAGGAACCGACAATAAAAATCCAAATATCCAAGTCCATATGTATTTTTTTATGGGTTGTATAGGCTCCACCAGTCCTTGTCTCAGCCTCCCAAGGCCTGTACCAGGGACAAAATTCATACGGAGCATTTGATGAGTCACCATGGAATTGGGACTGGCAAGAATAACTTCTATTTGACTCAAAATATCTCCAGCCCATAGGTAAACAGGGAGGTCAGGAACAACGAAAGAAGTGACAGTTCCCTTATTACCCTCTTTATCAGTCCAGCTAAGAGCAGTAGAGCTGACCAGAGGATTTTTTGACTTTCCTATCCCTTTAAGGTCAGTCAAGGATGGGGTGAGGGGCCAACCTGATCGCCAGTATTTTTGAGAAATAATTGTCGCATCAGCTCCAGTAAGTACAATTGCTTGGTATTCCTTTCCTTCAATAAGTAAGGTAAGGGTGTGTCTAATATGAGAAATGGGATGAACCCAATATACCTCAGAGGAGCCCAAGGAGGCAGTCCCCCACAGTAGGTTTGGAAGGTGGAAATGCCCCTTAATCTAAGGGAAGAAGTATTAATTGTGCAAGACTTTTTCCTCCTGGGATGGCCACAACTCTATTAATAACTGTGGCCAGTATTTTTATTTCTCCAGTGAAATCATTATCATTAATGCCAGGGAAGACCTGAACACCTTCTAAGGTAGTAGAGGCTCTTCCAAGAATAAGGGCACACATATGAGATGGAGGGGCACCCATAATTCCAGTTGGTATTATCTGGGGCCCTTGCATTGAGTCTAATATTGTATCAGTGGTGGCACAGAGGTCCAATCCTGCACTGCCTGGAGTGGGTAGTTGGAGGGAGCCAATTGTGGAGAAGGATTTTGAGGTAGGTTGGGAGTTTGGGAGGGAACAAACCTCATTGCCCCAGGGAGTCTCCTGAGAAGTAGGAAGAAATAGGCTGTCTGAGGGCATTTGTCATTGATCTACACTCACTGGCCCAGTGATGACCTTTACCATATCAAGGACAAAGTGTAGCTGGGGTCGGTTTAGCTCCAGTTTGAGGAGACACTATTCTTACTCTTTGTTTGCCTGTCGGACACCTGCGTGCAAAATGGCCTGGTTGTTTACAAGTAAAGCAAGTACTTGAGCCAGTATTGTAAAAGGCCTTGGTAAATGCGGCACTAATTTGAGACCCATGGCATGGGCTGCACCCATGCCTGCACAGATTCTAATAAAGTCAGAAAGTTTCCCTTTATCCTTATGATGTCGAAGAACATCCTGACATGCCAGGTTGACATTTTCAAAGGCAAGATGTTTTACAAAGGTGCTTTCGCTTTCGCTTGGTCCAAGCAAGCATTCCACAGCTAGGTAAAGCCGGGGAACAAAGTCGCTATAAGGCTCGTCGGGCCCTTGTCGAGTTCTTGCCAGGGAAGTGATAGCCAAGGCCCTTTCAGGGAGGCGTCTCCAAGCAACTAAGCCAGCCATCTAAATCTGCGCAAAAAATCCAGCAGGGAAACGTGCCCGTTTAGTTTTAGTGTCAAAAGTTGCATTGCCAACTAGCTTAACATAAGTCCAGGATTTAGAGGAGGCCTTTGTTAATTTTTTTTGAGTAGTTTCTGACAGGG
The DNA here is from genome assembly GCF_048772815.1 of Callospermophilus lateralis. Classification (NCBI taxonomy): domain Eukaryota; kingdom Metazoa; phylum Chordata; class Mammalia; order Rodentia; family Sciuridae; genus Callospermophilus; species Callospermophilus lateralis. The sequence continues at coordinate 441,128 of NW_027512460.1, read as the reverse complement.
CTCTTTGAAATCTGCATTCCATAGTAGGAAGTCTCCGGCACTGAGGGCAGCTAGGTCTAAAAATTTCCAATCATTGGGAGTAAGAAATTGTGTGCTGCAGCTTTCTAATAAAGCCAACGTATAGGGCACAGTGGGGCCATAGTGAGCACAAGCCTTTTTAAGTTTTTCAAGAAAATGGAGACTAAAATTTTGTAGACACTCTGGGTTCCTTCCTGCCTAGGGGTGAACTCCTCATCCTCTAAGTCCTGATCTCCTTGATCCATTTCCTCCGCTTCCTCCTCTTTTTCCTCTTCTAAGTCTTTGACCTCAGCCTGGGCAGGCTTATCTATCTGACTGGTGGTGACTGGAAGGCAAGCACAGGCCGATGGAGTGGCTTTGCCTTTGTATTAGACCACTGTGGGCCAGCTTGTGTTGACTCCATTCCTAAGGCTAATGAAGAGAGCTCAGAGTCAAGGGATCTTTATTCTTTTAAAAATTGGATCTGTTCCCGTCCATGTTGGAGAGACTCTCTCAAGGGAGCCAGGTTAGGCAAGGGAAGTGGGGAAAAAATATCTGGGGGGACATTTGGTCCCTGAAGGGCCAGAGCACAAAAGGCAGGAGGGATATAGGAGGGAGGGGAATGTGTAAGTCCTATAGTCTGTGGCAGGGTCCTGAGAGGTGGAGAGTCTTCTGAATGGTAGCGAGCTGCTTCCTTCTCCAAGGTAGCCTCCTCCCCAGGGGTCAATGTTTCTCCGGGATTTAAAACTGCATAAAGGCGGTTGGAAACCATTGGAGCCTTATTCATTAGGGTGGGATTTTGAGGAAGATCAGGAAGGTCCCAGGGTCCTGGGGAGACTAAGAAGGGTCTATGTCTATACTAACTGATGGGCATGCCGAGAAGGGACGAGAGGTCTTTTGCATAGTCTCTTCCCCAATCCTGACAAGTATTAAGGTACCATTGTCAAAGGGTGAACTTTTAAGAATTTCACTAATTTATTTCCAGAAAGAAAAGGTAGGAACAGGCACTTTTTCTGGGCCAAAGGATTCATAATAATCTTTTAAAATGTCTCCTACTCTAAGCCATCTTTTACCATCAATGGTACCTTCAAGGGGAAACCATGGAAAAAATTCTTCGATGTATGAAAAGAAAAATATTAAGTCATTTTTCTTAACACGTGCCCCCCATGTATTTAAGGATTCCTTGTGGCCTGACAAAAACAAATCATGTGACGAAACTGCTTGTCCCATGGTGGGTCACTCACTGTGCGTCATCCCCACTCTCCTCCTGGATCTGTCTCTCAGTGGTGTCTGCTGAGGCAATCGCGAGCTCCACTTGTCCAAATCTTCCAGGAGGACAGGGTTCCCCCTCAGTCAAAGGCTTGAGCCCCAGTCGTTGGGCGCCAGTTGTCCTGGCCTGCAGGACACATCAACGTGGGTAGCAAACCTAGATGGGGAGGAATGAAGGGACAAGAGACACGAGAGATGACAGCAAGACAAAAGTTCTGATCAAGCTGCAAACTTTTATTGTTCACACAGAGGAATTTATATGCTGGAGATTTGAAAGCTCTCTTATCAGCAGTTCCTGGATGTCTTCACAAGGTGAGATAACCTCAGGATATTTCAGGAAGACAGATGGCCACAGGATGTCTCAGGAACACAGATGACTACAGGATGTCTCCCAGACAGGATGTCTCCCTGGGGGCTGTTTCTTGTAAGTGTCAGGCTATTCTTTGAAAGAGAATTCCTTCTACCCCTTACAGTCAGGGATTCAGTATTTCAAATGGAAAATTGGAGAAAGAATCCAATGTGTATGCAAATATGTGCTACCCAAAAATCTTCCCACTCTCATCCAGAACAATGCCTTGACATTACCTTCACCCCAAGTAAGACACAATTAGAGGAGAAGAGTTAGAAAATCTGTGAATACACATCAAGAATGGAAAATGCTCAGGAGTTCACAACCTTGGAGGTGGTAGAGGAGTTTCCAAATGTAAGGGAGAGGGTAAAACTCCACAAACATGGAGCTCTGCTAGACTAAAGACTTTTTGAGAAACTGCCTCTGAGGTTGGGCACTTGAAATATATGTTGTTGTCAGGAGCTTTAGCTCCCTTTGTAGTGAGACCATCAAGCTGGGTCTGCATGTATGTGACCTGGAGGACATGGTTTCTTATTTTCCAAAGGACATGAGGCAGCAGTGCTGAATTCTCTCTTTGTAGGTAAACTGTTGTCACTGAGTGCTAAGTGTCTTCCAGTTTGGAAGCCATTTGCTCATCCTCCAATTTTGTTGTGTTTCTTGCAGCTGCACTGGGAGTTTGGTATTTGCTTCATGAAATACGAAGAGTTCAACTGGGACACAGTACTGGAGGGAGTTCTGTCACATGTGATGGGTAAGGGTCTGCGGGAGAATGCACCAACCAGGCTTCTATCCCACATAGCTTGCCCCCTTCACCATAGCAATCTGATTCTAAACATTGCACTGAAACCTCTCCATATAACAACATACCTTTACATACAAGGGTCTGGGGGGTGCACCATGTCAGTCACAAACCATTTGAAAGCCAATGGCAGATCCACATCACCCAACCACAAATGTTTTAACACACACCTTCACACCACTTCTCTAGGCCGACTACTCAGCAGGGTCCAAATTACTGCCATCTCTGTTCTACACCATTTTCATGAAACCCAATCAAACAGGCACTGTCTGGTATACTTGTGATCATCAATAGAACATCCAAAGATTCTACAGTGCGAAGTGGTCATGGGAATTTCAAAAATTTCATGGTAATTATCAGATATTTTTCAAGGATGAAGTTGGAGGCACTGTGGGTTTCAATTCATTCAGGAACCATTAAATGGAGAGGAAGCTCATTTCATTGAAAATTCTGGAGAATTCTAACAGGCAAGGCTTCCTAAAGACAGGCAAAAAGGTCACATAAAGCCAGGTGTTTGAGGTCTACAATGTGTGGTCCATGTGTGTTTTGAATTGCAACTATGGCTGCCAATTCTTTAAGAATAAAATTATGTGATATTCTTCCTGAGATTCCCAGTGCTCTGTGGAAAGCCACCCTGGGCCTAGATCTCAGTTTCCAAGGGCAACTCTCATGTGTGGCATCCTAAAATCCCAACACAATACATGGCAATACTTCTTTGAGGTCCATTCCAAAACTCAGTCTCTATGGGGAATCACACCAGTGTTCAAGACCAGGTGGACCCATCATCTTTTCCAACAGCCACAAAAATGACCACAATTAAAACCAAAACACTTCCACATGGCCCTCATCTTCTTTCATATCGACACTCATCATAACCTCAGGCTGTAGTTTTTCATGAGGGGCACAGCCAAGGACAGTATCCAAAATAAGGTCCCTTGCCCACATTTGCCTAAAGTCAATGTGGCTGGGAAACCCTTCTAGTGAACCAGGAGTGATCAAAGAGGCCTGCCCTTAATACTGCTCTGATTCTCCATTTTGAGGCCTAATGAATGTGGGGTTTAGATTCTTTATGTTAATTGGAGTCATGAGAAACCTATGAACGTATGATCTAGTCTCTGCAGGGCTTTGAAGAACTCATTTGACCCAAAGGATCCCTATTCTCATAGATGGACATCAGGAACCTTACAGAGGAAGGTGAGAGACTTCATCCACAATGACTGCTCTTTTGGCTCTTTTGGTTTTGGTTGCAAACGTGGGATCCTTCTTTAGATCCATCAGGTGCTAAGAATCTAAGCCATAGCCTCACACAGGGCCAAGAGGCTGATTCAGACACATCCCTTTCCAAAGCAATTAAGCAAGAAGCCACAGATGATGCCCATTCATTTCCATTTGAAAACTCTTTTCTTCAGGCTTCCCAAAGGGGTGGCCTGAGGCAAAAAACTTCCTGACATTCAGAGCAACAGAACAATAGGTAATTAAAAGTACCAAAGCAGGGTTTCTTCACTGAGACTTGTCAGAAGCCAGTGGTGAGCCACTATCTGTTTTCTCATACAAGCCCCCTCTTCAGAGCTTTCCTGGCATATGGCCATTCTCACATCTGTAGGTACCAAGATAGGCTGACTCTGTCCTTGGTAATTCAAAACTAGTGACACCACTGGGAGTGGGACTGGGACTGGCTCTGTGTGCCTGGCTTCCTGGATGCCAATTTCCATCACCGAGGAAGTGAGGTGAGGTCACTTCCTTCAGGATCTGAATGAGGTCACTGCCTTGGCAACCACTTTGTCCTAACAGTTGCTTCCAAGGGTCCCATGAGATGGAGGCTTCCCCTACTTAATGTGACAATTTCACAAGTTAAAATGGTATATCAACCATTGGCACCCGGGAACAGCTCTCCATACAGGCCTGATTTGGTCCATCTTCTCTACATTAAGAAGAGAGAAGCTGATTAAGACACAACCCTACATCCTGACCAGGTTGTTTGCCATTGAAGATGACTTATGGTCTCTCAGGTCCTTCATAGCTGCCTACATATTCTCCAGGGATACTTTCAGCATGGACCTTTGAAGTTCTCAGCAGGTAGAGGATCCCTACATTTCAGTATTATAAGACCACCTCTGTCCCTGCTCTTCTGTAAAGTAAGATTGAGGGAACACTGTATGTTTAGGGTTAATAACAGGTTCAATTTGGATTAGGAATCATTTTCTGGATGAATAATGGTATTGGCAACCTGCGAAATTTATAAGAATATAGAGGTGAACTGTGTGTATGAAAATAGAAATCCAAGTAAGATTGGAAGCCCAGAAGTGCATTGGGCCCTTGATTGTGATACTGAGCATTGAATTACATTCTGCACAGATGTCTCAGATAAACTGATATACAATGGCATAGGACATTGTACCTTGGATGATTGAATGTAGAAGCGAACATCCAGTCAAAAAGGGATAGTCAGTAGGAATAGGAAGATAGTAGGTAGGTATAGGAAGAAGGGTGAGTGTATGATTTGGAACAAAATTTCTTTAGCAACAGGGTTTCGGATAGAAAATGAATTTAAATGTCAGCACATGTGAAGAGTCTGTCACAATGATCAAGTGGGAAAAATATGTAGGTAAGCAGATATCAATAGAGACATTATGAAATCAGGGTTGAGTTTGAATATGCAATCTTAGGAAGAAACAAATATGTAGTCATCAATAGGATTGACATTTGAGAGCATAAGTAATCTTGGACATGGATGGTTTTAGTAATCCATGTTAATTTTCCATTTTGGCTTTGGTACAATCATAAATGTGAACTTTGAATTTAGTGTCCAGAATATTTCTGTGAATAAATGTATATGTAGATCAGGTGACATGAGTATTTCTTCCACCATTTCTGGGAGCAATATTGACTGACTACTTCTGATTGATAGGTACAGATTCTTTATGTGAATTGGAATCATGAGAAACCCAAGCACCTCTTCAGGGATTGAAGAACTCATATGACCCAAAGGATCCCTATTCTCAATTGATGGAGGTCAGGAATCTAACAGAGGAAGGGAAGATACTTCATCCAAAATGACTGAACTTTTTGCCATTTTGGTTTTGGATGCACACATGGGATCTTTCTTTAGATCCATCAGGTGCTGAGAATCTAAGTCACAGTCTCACACAGGGCCAAGAGCCTTATTCAGACACATCCCTTTCCAAAGAAATTTAGCAAAGAGCCATAGGTGATGCCCATTCATTTCCATTTGAAAACTGTTTTCTTCAGGCTTTACAAAGGGTTGGCCTGAGGTAAAGAACTTCCTGACATTCAGGGCAACAGAAAAATAGGTAAGCAAAAGGCCCAAAGCAGGGTTTCTGCACTGAGACTTTCCTGGTCACACTGTCCCTGCTCTTCTGTAAAGTTAGATTGAGGGAACAGTGTATGGTTAGGGTTAATAACACGTTCGATTTGGGTTAGGAATCATTCTGCAGGATGAATAATCGTACTGGGAATCTGCAATAATTACAAGAATATATAGATAAAATAAAAGTATGAAAACAGAAATCTAGGCAAGATTTGAAGCTCAGATGGGCATTGGGCCCTTGAGTGGGTTACTTAGCTTTGAATTATGTTCTGCACAGATGTCTCAGATAAATCGATATACAATGACATAGGACCTTGTACCTTGGATGATTGAAAGTTGAAGAGAACATCCAGTCACAAAGGGAAAGTCCGTAGGTTTAGGACGATAGTCTCTAGGTTTAGAAACAACAATGAGTATAGGATTTGGACCAAACGTTCTTTAGCAATTGGTTTTCAATAAGAGAGTGAATGTAAATATCAGCACATGTGAAGAGTCAGACACAATGATGAAATGGGGAAAATATGTAGGAAAGCAGATATCAATAGAGACATTAACAAATCAGGCAATGTATAAAGTGAGGGATAGGATTAGACATTTTCAACAGGGTTGAGTTTGAATATATAATCTTAGAAAGAAACAAATACATAGGATTTATCAATAGGATTTACATTTTAGAGCATTAAGCAACCGGGACATGGATATTTTTAGTAATCCATGCTCACTTTCCTTTTAGGCTTTGCTACAATCATAAGAGTGACTTTTGCTTTCTGTGTCCAGAATATTACTGTGTTAAAATTTATATGTAGATCAGGTGACATGAGCATTTCTTCCACCATTACTGGGAGCAATATTTTGAAGACGTATAAATATTGGGGGAACAAAGTGGAGTACCCTGTGTCAATGGATATAGAAATAATGTATGAATAGACGATACTGTGAATAAATAATATAACTGGTTCCAACTTTAAATAGTGGATTGATTTGATATCTGAAAATATACTGGAAATCTTAAACTGATATTCATACATTCACTACAACCAGGTATACATCTAACGGTAATATTAGGGTTATGGTTTATCATGAAGAGTGTGTGAGTTTTGCTTCAAATATGATTATGAAAATCAAAAATAATGTGTTTGGAAAGAAGTCTCATGACAAGACCAGTCAAGAACACTGGAGGAATATATGTGTTCTGAAGCAGGAGGTGATTGAAATTGAAACAAATGCCTATAAATTTGTGAACTTGTGGATGAAAAATATATCATATGATGTGCATAAACTGAAGAAATAGTAATGTACCACTGTTTAATAAAAATGAACCACAAAATACACATCATGTCCCATAGGAAAATGCTTGCATTGATGTTGAACTTGGTTTTACTGTAGAAATATTAGGATTTGTGTGCACCATTCACTGAAGTTAGTCTTCAGTACTAGGAAACAAATCTGTATTAAAGTTGGATGAATATTTCTGAGAATAATCTTGTGAAAAGTTGATCATAAATCCACATACATAAATATGAATGATTTTAAGGAGTGTATAATAAGATTCATATATTTCATATTTTGAAAAATTTGGAGAGTATATATATACACACACACACACACACACACACACACACACACAGAGACAGACATTTAAACTAGCAATATATTTGCCAATTGAAATTCATCATGAAATATGTAACATCCACAGGTGCAAAAATATTGATTTCACTGAAAATGGATCTATATATAATGTTGTTCTAATAACAAGCTCACCCATAGGTTGAATTCTCAATTCCAACAGTGTTTAAGAGGAGTGATCTCTTCTCATAACTTGTATATGCCTAGTCAGCAACCTCACAAAAATGTACGTTTGATAAGAGGTAGGATTCTATATGTGCATATAAAAATACATGTGCTGAATAGTCTACAGAGAAAGGAGACACCAATTTGTTGAGAGCCACAGCTTAAGGGGCTCCATCAAACTTCCAGTTACCAGCAACATTCCCCTGTGAGATGATTATTGGCTCACAGCGGCCCCAGCAACATCTAGCTGATTGGCTCCTCTGTGGTGATGCACAATGGAGATGCTCATTGAGCTTTTTCCCCGCTCTTTCCGACTACCAGCTGATGATTGGCTCACAGCAGCCCCAGCAACATCAAGCTGATTGGCTCCTCTGCCATGATGCACATTGGGCAGTTTCCCTGCCCTTTCAGACCACAGAGCTGCTCATTGTGGGACTTTTTTGGCTCCACCCACCTGACCCAGCCATATGGCCTTAAGAGCAGGAGGATTGTGGGAGGTGGAGAGGCTTGTGGGTGTGACAGAAACTTTGCAAGGAAGCCAGTGGTGGCAGTTGGGCTCTGAGGGTTTTTCCTAAGGAGCTGTTTTGCTTGGCGTGTGTGGTTCTAAAAATAAAATTTGTTTCTTTTGAAAAGTCGCTCTTGAATTGTGCCCAGCCAGACTGCAGCATTTGGTGGCTCGCACGGGGAGCCACTGAGGGTAAGTGATAAGGTAAACTGCTAGCCCCTGAGGGAAGGGCGAGAGGATCGGTAGCCATTTTAAGATTCCTCTTTTGTTTTGCTTCACTTTTGTTGCCTGTCCATGGAGATGAGTGAGATGGATGAAAAACCGCTCACATCTGAGAAAAAAATTATTTACTTCTGAGGAACAGATAGGGAGAAAGGACGGATGCACATGTCAGTAGGATATAAAGGCTATAATGACTTTTTGTTGTTCCCTTTTTATTTTATTCTGTCTCGGTTTTGTTTGGCATCGTCTTGTTGGGTTGTATTATAGTAGAAATACAGGATCAGAAATTAGTAAAAAAACAAACTGAAAGAGTGTTAAGTAAATTGTTAGAGGAAGGAGGCACCTCAGTAAAGTCAAGAACAGTCAGGGCATACGTTGATACAATACAAAAATGTAGCCCATGGATTTTTAAGGAGTTGGTAAATATACCATAATGGAACCATCATGTTGAAGATTTAAAAGGGGGGAAAAGAACAGCCCAGGGACTCTGACAGTTGGCACATTGCCATTGAGGACGTTTATATCTTGTTTGCTTAGTCCAAAGACTTCAGATCAGACAAAGATAGAGGAACAAAGCTTAGGTCAGAAAAAGCCATCAGGGGCAAAGTTACAAAAGGAGACTGCTACTAACAACTTTCAATAACTAGAGGGCGTAAGTGTCCAACCAACAGCGCCTCCTCTACAGGAGACTGTTACTAACACCTTTCTATCACCAGAGTATGTAAATGTCCAAATAACAAGGCCACCTCCATATGCTAGGAGGCCCCCAAACCCCGCAGTTGATAGTTCGGTTCCTGAGACAGGATCTCAAGTATTAACATGCCCTGTATTTGAGGTAGGAGGGCAGCGAATTCACCATGCTTTAAATTTCAAAATAGTGAAGCAGCTAAAAGGGGCTGTAACAACCTATGGTCCTCAAGTACCCTTCATTGTAAGCTTGGTCGAATCCATTAACAACTTGAATATGATGCCAGTAGATTGGGCTAATATGTGTAAAGCTGTGCTAAATGGAGGTCAATACCTTTTATGGAAGGTTGCCAATGAGGAATTTTGCAAGGAGATGGCTAGGTGAAATGCAGAAGCTGGTTATCCTCAGAGAAATCTAGATATGTTGTTAGGAAAGGGACCTTATGAGGACCAGCAGCAACAAATTGCATATGATCCTGGCGTATACGCACAAATTGCTGCAGAGGCGGTTAGGGCATGGAAGACTTTACAAGGACATGGAGGTTTACAAGGTCAATTATCTAAGGTAATACAAGGAGCTAATGAATCTTACACTGAATTTGTAGATAGGCTTATTCAAACAGCTACCAGAGTTTTGGGGAATACAGAACAAGCAATGCCATTAATAAAAAACTGGCTTATGACCAAGCGAATTGTAGGTGCAGAGATATCACTAGACCATGGAAACATGAAGATTTAAACACATATATTAAATTATGTAAAGACATTAATGAATAAGAGGAAGTCATGGCAGCTGCAGTAAAACAGGCTTTAGATGCCAGAGACATCAATGAACAAGGGCAATTTGTGGCAGCTGCATTAAACAGGCTTTAGATGCAAGGCCAGGAACATGCTACAATTGTGAACAAACAGGACATTTTAAAAGGAATTGCTCCATAGGAAGAGGGTTTAACAAAAATAGGTACCAAAGGAGTAGAATACTGGGTATTTGCCCACGATGCCGTAGAGGGAGACATTGGGCTAATGAATGCCATTCTCAAACCACCATAGAGGGTAATTCATTATCAAAAACGAACAAGGACTAGCTGTTTATCCACGATATCATGGAGAAAGGCACCGGGCTCCATTGCCAAAAAATGGACAGGGGAGCCCAATGCTCTGGGGCCCAAAACCACAAATATACGGAGCACTGGAGGAACCCAGCAACCCCATCAGTGTAGTGCCCAGGACACATTGTGCATCAGACGCCTCATCAGACAAATCAGAGGGAGCGCAGGGTTAGACATCTGCACCTCCGTCAGATCAGTACTAACTGTAGAGATGGGGGTTCAAATCATTCACACATGGTGAAAGGACCTCTTCTCAAAGGAACAGGAGGCTTATTATTGGGACGCAGCTCTTCTAATCTAAAAGGACTTATGATAAGTCCTTGGGTAATTGATCCCGATTATGAAGGTGAAATAAAATTTATAGCCAGTTCTCCAAAGGACATATCAGTAATTTCACCAGGAGATAGAATAGCACAGTTACTAATAATACTCAGTCTGCATGATAAATTTTCCAGTCGTGCTGTAGAAAGAGGTTCCAAGGGATTAGGCTCCACAGGTGTAGATTTGGTTATGCTTTCTTTAAATTTAGATTCTCGCCCCAGGCTAAAACTAAATATTCAAGGACATGAATTTAATGGGCTACTTGATACAGGTGCAGATGTTAGCATTGTCTCTCATCAAGAATGGCCAAAACATTGGCCATTACAACAATACACTCAAACACTTTGAGACCTAGGAGTGGCAACTAATCCCCATAGAAGTGCAATGGTATTGGATTGGAAGGATCCTGAAGAATGTGAAGGAACTATACAGCCATATGTATTGGATAATCTTCCCGTAAATTTATGGGGATGAGATGTCCTAGATCAATTAGGTTTGACATTAACAAATAACATCAATCAAAATGTACCCACTATTATGGCTAGAGAAGGTTTTAGGAAAGGAAAAAGATTAGAAAAACAAGAACAAGGTATAGCAGCGCCAATACAAATAGACCACGCAACAGACAGACATGGGTTGGATTTTCAGAAAGGGCCACTGAGACAATAAAAATTACTTGGAAATCAGAAAGACCAGTATGGCTTCTTCAGTGGACCCTGACTAAAGAAAAGATACAAGCAGCCCAGTTCCTGGTCAAACAACAATTAGCGGAAGAACATATACAACCTTCTGTATCTCCCCATTATACTTTCATTTCTGTCATCAAAAAGAAATCTGGTAAATGGAGATTATTGCAAGATTTAAGAGCCATTAATAATGAGATGGTTATTTTGGGACCTGCTCAATCAAGGATTCCTCAATTGTCTGCTTTGTCAAAAACTTGGTATGTTTTAGTTATACATATTAAAGATTGTTTTTTTTTTTCATTTCCAATTCTTCTTGAGGATAGTCCAAGTTTTGCATTTACTATCCCTGCACTGAATCATGAAGGTCCTGATCAGAGGTATGAGTGGAAAGTACTCCCTCAAGGGATGGCTAACAGCCCAACTATTTGTCATATTTATGTTAACAAAGTAATCCAGCCACTTAGAAATCAAAATCCTGAACTACAAATATTTCACAATATGGATGATGTGTTATTAGCACACAAGTTAAAAACCCATTGCTAGAATGTTATGCCACACTTACAAACTTATTAAAAAATTATAATCTAGGGATATCAATTGATAAAATACAATTAAATTTTCCAATTAATTATTTAGGAGTTCTATTATCCTCAACCATGGTCAGTCCACCAAAAATTCAAATACGAGTAGATCAACTCAAATCAATTAATGACTTTCAGAAGTTATTAGGAGACATTAATTGGATAAGGCCTTATCTAATTATACCAACAGGAGAGTTGGGACCTATATTTGATATCCTAAAAGGTCCATCTGATCCAAATTCACCCAGAATGTTAACGCCTGAAGCAATAAAGGCATTAAAAATCATTGAAACATATATGGGAAATATGCATTTGGATAGATTTGATAAAATAATGCCTTTATTATTTATTGTGCTACCAACAAAAAATATTCCTACAGGAGTATTTTGGCAAGAAGGTCCATTATTATGGATACATTTATCTTATTCTTCTAACACTATTATTACTAGGTATCCTGAGGCTGAGGGACAATTAATACTCATAGGAATAAAAGCAGCAAAGGGAGTGTTTGGAATTTCTCAAAATAAAATTATTACTCCATACACTATGAATCAAATTGATGAATTAGCTAATGAGTTAAATACTTGGGCAATAATCATGTGTAAATCTAATGTTTTATTTGATAACCACTTACCATCTAATCTTTTATTGTCTTTTGGGTCATTGCATCCTGTAATTTTTCCAAAAATTACAAGAAAACTCCTATCATGAATGCTCCAAATATATTCACTGATGGGTCAAATAATGGTACAGCAGCAATAGTTACACCTGATCAAATTTTTACATTTTTAGCACCCCAAAAATCAGCTCAAAAGGTAGAGCTTAATGCAGTATTTTAAGCTTTTGTGATGTTTAAAGATTCTGTGTTTAATTTATTTTCCAATAGTCAGTATATAGTTAATGCTATAGTATCTCTTGAAGATGCTGGTAGGATTTCCCCTTCCTCTACTGTTTTCTCTTTCCTTTCCAGTATACAAAGTCTAATCTGGGACAGAAAATATCCATTCTTAATAGGACATATCTGGGCACATACAGGATTGCCTGGAGCCCTTAGTTTGGGCAATGATTTAGCAGGTAAAACTACACATGACATACATACATATTTTCTGTACACAAGAAGAAGCTATAAATTTTCATAAAAAGTTCATTATCAATGCTAATACTTTACAAAAGCATTTTAAAATAACTAAGGAACAAGCTAGACAAATAATAAAACAATGTCAAAATTGTGTGACCATTTTACCACATTTTAATCTTAGAGTCAATTGTAGAGGATTGATACCTTACCATATATGGCAGATGGATGTCACACACTTGCCAGAATTTGGAAAATTAAAATATTTGCATGTTACAGTTGATACTTCTTCTGGATTTTTGATGGGCTCCCTTCATGGGGAAAAAAAACTAAAGATGTTATAGCTCATTGCTTACAAAATTTTGCCACTGTGGTCATTCCAAAGCAGTTAAAAACTGATAATGCCCCCGGTTATACTTCTACCTCTTTTAAACCATTTTGCTCATCATTTGGCATTACTCATATATCAGGAAACCCATACAATCCACAGGGACAAGCCATAGTTGAAAGAGCACATCACACTATTAAAATGTACTCATTAAAGTAAGAAGACAGAATTGGGAAGGCATATAAATTCCCCAAAGATAAACTTAAAATAACCCTTTTTACTCTAAGCTTTTTAAATTTGGATTTTCAGGACTTAGTGCTGCAGAAAGGCATAAGTGTCCAAAAAATGTGTATAAGCCCGAGGTACTTTGGAAGGATATTCTAACAGGACAATGGAAAGGTCCTGACCCATTAATTTTCTGGAGTTGGAGGTCTGTTTGTGGGTTTCCACAGGAAGAACAGCAGCCGATTTGGATTCCAGAGAGAGTAACTAAGATCCCGACCCAGTGATTGCCTGGAGTCGGGGGTGTGTTTATGTGTTTCCACAGGGAGAACAGCAGCCGATTTGGATTCCAGAGAGATTAACTGAAGCGATTTCGATAGACCAAAATAAGATGATTTGGCTCAAATCCATAACAGCTGATATCCAAAACTCCAGTTTGGCTATCCTTACATCTGCGACAGAACAGGGATGCTTTTTTCAATATCTATTTTATTATTGCCCTTTCTCAAATCATGAAGTTCTCTTTTGTTTTTTTGAGCTCATACAGACCTAGGTTAATGTTTCGCTTATCAGTTCTATTTTTTGACTGTAGAGTTTTTAAACATTGCAATGATGATTTCACATGTAAAATGTTATAAGGCCTTTACTATTATATTATGTGTTGTATGTATTTATTATGTGTGCACACTTGTGTTTTGTGTTATATATTTGAATGTGCGTATGTCCATATATCACATATGATGAGGGCTAATGAAATAATATATCCATTTTTTTTTTATTCACGTGAATTAAATTGTTTAATTTAAATTGGGTAAACAACTGTTCAGGATTGTTTTAATATGTGAAAAAATAGGAGGTTAACAGACGTGTTTGTTTACTTTCACTTTTCCTTTTCATTATATTTAATTATTCTCTTCAAGATAACGTAAATTGTTAAGAAAATTGTTTTCTTTTAGTGCCTTCAGGAATGTTACAGAATTTTTTCTTTAGCCATTATTGCCAGAATTCCTATCTTCATCCCAGTGATGGTGAAGACAAAGATAAAATCAATCTACAGATTCTGCAATAGCCATCACTGAACTGCTTGTAGAACTTGCCTGGATTATGTATCACTTGTATGCATTGTGAACTCACTTGTATGCATTGTGAACTATCTGCTGGTGCAGCGAATTGTGGCAGTGTTGGGGTACTTATGCTGATGCTGTCATCAGTGATAGAATTTTTCCAATAGGAGCCATCAATTGACTTGGTGTATCTTCCCTATTCTCACTTGATAGAGGTCAGGAAACTTACAGAGGGAGGCGAAAGACTTCATCAGCAATGACTGCTCTTTTGGCAATTTTGGTTTTGGATGCACACATGGGATTTTTCTTTAGATCTATCAGGTTCTGAGAATCAAAGCCACAACCTCACACAGGGCCAAGAGGCTGATTCAGACACATCCCTTTCCAAAGTAATTAAGCAAAGAGCCACAGGTGATGCCCATTCATTTCAATTTGAAAACTGTTTTCTTCAGGCTCCACAAAGGGGTGGCCTGAGGCAAAGACATTCCTAACATTCAGGGCAAGGGAACCATAGGTAAGCAAATTGCCCAAAGCAGGGTTTCTCCACTGAGACTTTTCTGGTTACATTGATCTCTGAGGTTTCTGAGATGTTCCCATTCCCTTCAGCTATCCAGTACATGGCTATGTCACAGAGTTTGGAGGTGGTACATATCTTGGACACAAAACCATGAGCCTATTCTGGAGAGAGGCCAGAAATCAGGAGGTGAACAGGAACTTAGGAAGATAGTAGGTGTTGTCTATCCATAAGGCAAGCCGCAGTTCATTCATAAAAAGGGCAGAATAAATGCCTGGAAGCTTCCTACTAGTCAGGACACCTCCATTGATGTATTCGCTTTTCTAATAACTACAACCACGGACACAGTGGATACACAGACATAGAAAAACTCGCCTTCTCAAACGACTTACTAGAAACAGTCGACTCCAAACCAAACAAACAACCTTTGCTACCTATTCTCAGAACATGAGACAAAACCACGAACTCACACCCTCACCCACTAAGGCACCTCATTCCCACAACAAGGTCTGTGACTATCCGGAGTGTCCTCTGACTGGTGGACCATACTATGTTCCCCCAAAATGGCCTGTCCTTTATCAGATCAGGTCCCTTTTGCCAACTCTGTTAAGTTGTCAGGAGCCAGCAATGAGCCACTACCTGCTTCCTCAGGAAAGGCCCCTCTTCAGAGTTCTCCTAGCATTTGGTCATCCTCACATCAGGAGGTACCAAGAAAGACTGACTCTGTCCTTGGAAAATTCAAACAAGTGTGTCCACTGGGAATGGGACTGGCACTGGCTCTGGGTGGCTGGCTTCCTGGATCCCAAGTTCAGAGAGTTCCATCACCAAGGAAGTGAGGTAGGTCACTTCCTTCAGGAACTGAATGAGGTCAATACCTTGGCAACCACTTTGTCCTAACAGTTGTTTACAAGGGTCCCATGAGATGGAGGCTGCCCCTACTTTCTCTGACTCAGTCATTAGTTAGAATGGTATATCAACCACAGGCACCATGGAACAGCTCTCCACACAGGCCTGGTTTTGTCCATCTTCTCTACATTAAGAACAGAGCGACTGATTCAGACACAATACTTCATCCTGACCGGTTTTTTTGCCATGGAAGATGATTTTGTGCTCTCAGGTCATTCATAGCTGCCTAAGTCTTCTCCAGGGATCATTTCTGCATGGACCTTTGAGGATTTCAGCAGGTGGAAGATCCCCTACATACCTGTATTGTAAGACCAACTCTGTCCCTGCTCTACTGTAAAGATAGATTGATGGAACAGTGTATGCTTAGGGTTAATAACAAGTTTGATTTGTCTTAGGAATCATTCTGTGCAATGAATAATGGTTTTGGGAACCTGCGATATTTACAAGAATATATAGGTGAAATATAAGTATGAACACAGAAATCTAGGTAAGATTTGACGCCCAGAAGTGCATTGGGCCCTTGATTGAAATACTCAGCTTTGAATTATATTCTGCACAGATGTCTCAGATAAATTGATATACAATGGCATAGGACCTTGTACCTTGGATGATTGAATGTCAAAAAGAACATCCAGTCAGAAGGATAGTCAGTAGGATTAGGAAGATATTCATAGGTTTAGAAAGCAGAGTGAGTATAGGATTTGAACCAAACGTTCTATAACAGTAGGGTTTCGGGTAGAGAATGAATGTAAATATCAACACATGTGAAGAGCCAGTCACATTGATGAACTCTGGAAAGTATGTAGGAAACCATATATCAATAGAGACATTAGGAAATCAGGCAAAGTATAAAGTACGTGATAGGATCAGGCATTTTCAACAGTGTTGAGGTTGAATATATAATCTTAGGAAGAAACAAATATGTAGTCACCAATAAAATTGACATTTGATAGCATTAGGCAACCTGGACATAGATGTTTTTAGTAATCCATACTCACTTTCCATTTAGACTTCGGTACAAACATAAGTGTGACCTTTGCATTTTGTGAAAGAAGTCTCATGAAAAGAACAGTCATGAAACCCTGTGGAAAACATGTTTTCTGAATTAGGAAGTGATGAAAAGTAAAACAAAATGCCTATAAATTTCTGAACTAGTGGATTAAATATATATCCTATCATGTGCATTAACTGAAGAAAAAGAAATGTACCAGTATTGAATAAAAATGAATGACAAAATACACATCACGTCCCATAGGAATCTACTTGCATTGATATAAAACTGTGTCAGTTACTGCAGAAATATTAGGATTTGTATGCACCATTTACTGTTAGTTTTCAGTAATAGGAATCAAATATGTAGTTCAGGTGGATGAATATTTCTCAGAATAATCTTGTGAAAAGTTGATTATTAATCCACATACATGAATATGAATGAATTTACGGAGTGTATAATAAGACACACATATTTCATATTTTGAAAAATCTGTAGAGTGTGTGTGTATATATATATAAACATACACACACACACACACACACGCACGCACACAAACAGACATTAAAAAGTAGCAATATATGCCAATTGAAATTCACCACGAAATATATGTCATCCACAGATCCAAATAAATTTGTTTTACTGAACATGGATTCATGTATAATTTTATTGTACTAGGAAGCTCATCAATAGTTTGAATTTTCAGTTTCAACAGGGTTTAGGAGGAGTGATCTCTTCTCACAATTTGTGTCTGCCAAGTCAGCCACCTCACAAGAATGTACGTGTGGTACCAGGTAGGATTCTATATGTGCATATAAAAATACATGTGCTGAATAGGATACAGAGAAAGGTAGACAGGAATTCACATATTTGTTAACTTTAAAAACACATGGAGAACCATTTCAACAAAAAATTGATTAGATTTATAACTCCTACCCTATATAATGCAAAAGGCAATTCCAATGATACACCATTCCTCCTCTGAACTGCTTGTATTTCTATTCTGTTTGGGTTAATTTTCTCCATCATATTAGAATTAGTAGTCAGAGTCTAGTTGGCATGGGTTTGTGTCAGGGATTCAGTATTTTGAATGAAAATTTGGAAAATGATTCCAATGTTTATGCAAATATATGCTACAAAAGTATCTTCCCACTCTCATCCATAACAATGCCTTGAGATTACCTTGGCCCCAAGTTAGACACAATTAGAGGAGAAGAGTTAGAAAATCTGTGAATACATATCTGGAATCAAATATGCTCACGAGTTCACAAACTTGGAGGTGGTAGAGGAGATTCCAAAAGTAAGGGACAGGGTAAACACTCCACAAACATGGAGCTCTGCTGGACTAAAGACTTCTTGAGGAACTGCCTCTGAGGTTGGGCACTTGAAATATATGTTGTAGTCAGGAGATTCAGCTTCCTTTGTAGTGAGACCATCAAATCTGGGTATGCTTCTATGTGACCTGGAATACATGATTTCTTATTTTCCAATAAACATGAGGAAGCTGTATTTAATTTTCTGTTTGTAGGTAAACTGTGGCCACTGGGGGCTAATAGTCTACTCTTGTGGACTCTGAAGCCATTTGGTCATCCTCCAGTTTTCCTGGTGTTGCTTGCTGCTGCACTGGGAGTTTCGTATTTGCTTCACGAATTACAAGGAATTCACCTGGGACAAAGTGCTGGAGGGAGTTCTGTCACCTGTGGTGAGTCAGGGTCTGCAGAAGAATGTACCAACCAGGCTTCTATTCCACATAGCTTGCCTCCTTGACCATAGCAACCGGATTCTGAACATTGGCCTGAAACCTCTCCATATCACAAGATACCTTTACATAGAAGCGTCTGCTGGATGAATCATGTCAGTCACAAGCCAATTGGAAGCAAATGGCAGATCCACATGGCCCCACCACAGATGTTTTTTTATCACACACCTGCCCATCACTGCACTAGGCCCACTACTCAGCAGGGTCCAACTTCCTGGAATCTCTGTTATACACCATTTTCATGAAACTCAGTCAATCAAGTAACTGTCCTGCATAATCATGTTCAGCAACAGGACAACCAAAGTTTCTCCAGTGCCATCTGGTCATGGGAATTTCAAAAATTTCATGGTATTTATCTAGAAATTTTTCAAGGATGAAGTTGGCAGCATGTGGGTTTCAATTCATTCAGGGACCATTAAATGTTGTGGAAGTTCATTTCAAATGAAGTTCTGGAGAACTCTCACAGGCAAGGTTTCCCAAAGATTGGCAAAAGGGTCACATAAATCCAGGCCCATTGAGGTCTACAATGTAACGTCCATGTGTGTTTTGACTCTCAACTAAGACTGCAAGTCGTTAAGAATAAAATCATGTGATATCAAGCCTGAGATTCCCAGTGGTCTCTGGAAAGCCACCCTGGGCCTAGATCTCAGTTTCCAAGGGTGACTCTCATGCTTGGCCTTCTAAAATCCCAACTCAATTCATGGCAATACTTCTCTAAGTTCAGTTCCTGTACTCTGTCTCTAAGGGAATCACACCAGAGTTCAAACTCAGGTGGACTCAGTCATCCCTTTCAACTGCCACAAAAATAACCACAATTAATACCAAAACACTCCCACATGGCCCTCACCTTCTTCCATATAGACACTCATCATAACCTCTGACTGTAGATTTCCATGAGGAATGCAGCCCAAGACAGTGTCCAAAATACGCTTTCTTGCCCCTCATTTACCTAAATTCTGAGTGACCTGGACACCCTTCCTGTGAACCAGGAGTGATCAAATAGGCCTGCCATTAATACTGATCCACTTCTCAAATTTGAGACCTACTGACTGTGGGGTTTAGATTCTTTATGTGAATTGGAGTCATGAGAAAACCCAACCACCTATGTGCTAGCCTCTGCAGGGAATTGAAGAACTCATTTGACCTAAAGGATCCCTATTCTCACTTGATTGATGTCAGAAACCTTACAGAGAAAGGCTCAAGACTTCATCCACAATGACTGCTCTTTTGCTATTTTGGTTTTGGATGCACACATGGGATCTTTCTTTAGATCCATCAGTTGCTGAGAATCTAAGCTACAGCCTAACACAGGGCCAAGACGCTGATTCAGACACATCTCTTTGCAAAGCAATTAAGCAAAGAGCCACAGCTGATTCCCATTCTTTTTTATTTGAAAAAGGTTTTCTTCAGACTTCACAAAGCGTTTTCCTTAGGCAAAGACCTTCCTGACATTCAGGGAAACAGAACAATAGGTAAGCAAAAGGCCCAAAGCAGGGTTTCTCCAATGAGACTTTACAGGTCACACTGGTATGTGAGTTTTCTGAGATGCTCGCCATTCACTTCAGGTATTCAGTACATGGCCATGTCACAGAGCATGGAGGTGGTACATATCTTGGATACAAAACCATAAGCCTATTATGGAGAGTGACCAGATTTCTGGAAGAAAACAGGAACTTAGGAAGATCGTAGGTGTTGCCCATCATTACGGCAAGCCGCATTCTATTTATAAATTGGGCAGCATGAATGCTGGTAAGCTTTCTAAAAGACAGGACACATCCATTGATGCTTTCTCTTTTCTAATATCTACAATCACGGACACAGTGGGATACAGCGACACAGAAACACTCGCATTGTCAAATGACTTACTAGAAACAATTCCCCCCAAACCAAACAAACCTCATTTCCTACCTCTTCTCAGAACATGAGCCAAAACCACAAACCCACACCCACACCCACAAAGGCACCTCTTTCCTCCAAGTAGGTTGTGACTATTTGGAGTGTCCTCTGACTGTGGGCCATTCTAGGTTCCCCCAAAATGGCCTGTCCTGTCTCAGATTTGTGTCCTTTGCCAAGTCTCTGAAGTTGTCAGGAGCCAGCAGTGAGCCACTACCTGTTTTCTCAGGAAAGGCCCCTCTTCAGAGTTTTCCTGCCATTTGGCCATCCTAACATCAATAGGTACCAAGAAAGACTGACTCTGTCCTTGGGAAATTCAAAAAGTAAAACCACTGAGACTGGGACTGAGGCTGTCAATGTTTGACTGGCTTCCTGGATCGCAAGTTCACAGAGTTCCATCACCAAGGAAGTGAGGTGAGGTCACTTCCGTCAGGAACTGAATGAGTTCACTGCCTTGGCAACCAATCTGTCCTAAGAGTTGCTTCCAAGCTTCCCATGAGATGGAGGCTGCCCCTGCTTCCTGTGACCCTTTCACAAGTTAGAATGGTATATCACCCATAGGCACCCAGGAGCAGCTCTCCACACAGGTATCATTTGGTCCATCTTCTCTACATTAAGAATGGAGAGGCTGATTCAGACAGAACCCTTCACCCTGACCAGGTTGTTTTCCATGGAAGATGACTTTTGCACTCTCAGGTCCTTCAGAGTTGCCTACATCTTCTCCAGAGATTATATCTGCATGGACCTTTGAGGTTATCAGCAGGTGGAAGATTCCCTATATTCCTGTATTGTAACACCAACTCTGTCCCTGCTCTTCTGTAACGTTAGATTGAGGGAACCATGTATGGTTAGGGTTAATAACATGTTTGATTTGGGTTAGGAATCATTATGCTGAATAAATAATGGTATTGGGAACCTGCAATATGTATAAAAATATATAGGTGAAATATATGTATAAAAACAGAAATCTAAGTAACATTTGAAGCCCAGAAGGGCACTGGGCCCTTGATTGGGATACTTAGCTTTGAAAAAATTGATATACAATGGCATAGGAGCTTGTACTTTGGATCATAGAATGTAGAAGAGAACATCCAGTCAAAAAGGATAGTCGGTAGTGAAAGGTTAATAAAATAGGTACTTGTCACTTACTGTTTTTCTGTATGCTTAACAAAACACTGTTGAAATCTTGAGAACTGTTTGCTAATCTTGTTCCCAGAATGTGCTGTCCCCAACTGCCAAAGTGTAGAATGTACTCCCTCACCCGGTTGCATGCAAACCGACCACTCGCCCTGACCCATCAGTATACTTCCCTCCCTGCCCTCTCCAAGGAAAATATATATGTTCTGCTTAAACTGTTCTCAGGGCTCTCTGCTCTATTCAAGTGAGCTCCGAGCCCCAGCATGCTGGACCCAGAATAAACCCTTTGCTGTTGGATAAGACAGTCTGTTAGTGGTCTCTTCCTTCCATGCTCACCCGACCTTTACATATTGAGATTCCACCGAGTTTTGGCAGCGGCGGACAAAAGACCCTAACGGGTTCCTCTTGGGTTAAGTAAGGTGCCTCTTTCTTGTTTCAGTGTTAAGGTTAGTCCTGGGCAAAATGGCTGTCGATGAAGAGCGTGAGTTCTCTCCGATGGTGGCTGACAGACGTGTCACAGAGCCACAGGCCACGTCCCTGGGGAACTTCCCAAAGACTCGGGAAATCGAGGAACAATAGTCTCCTCGACTCAGTAATATTTTGTATCTGATTCGGAATTGCCAGCCCATTGGGTTTTGCTGGCTACTCAGTCCTGGTCTCAGTTTTGGATGTCCATTGAATGTCTTTATTGTCTTGTCTTGTCTGTGTCGTGTGTCTTGCATTCACTCTTTGTGTATCTTTCATTATGGGACACAGCACTTCAATGCCCCTGTCCCTGACCCTTGATCACTGGACCAAAGTCTGCTTAAGGGCTCAGAATCTTTCTTTTTTAGTTAAACGCTGGACCTTTCAGAATCTCTGTGCCTCAGAATGGCCCACCTTTGAATTTGGATGGCCCCTAGAAGGATCTTTCTACTTCCCACTAATTTAAGAAGTCAGAGATATTGTCTTTCACCCGGGCACACATAGCCATCCGGATCAACAGCCATATATCTTAACTTTGCTGGACCTCTGCAAATCTCCTCCTCAATGGGTGAAGCCTTTCTTTGTCCCTTCCCCTGCTCCTACTCCTTCCCCCATGATCTCTCAAACCCTCTGCTCCTCCTCCTCCTCCACCCTTTGTAATCCCTGAGTCAAAAGATTTGACTCTTCTGGACTCTCTTCCCCCTTATTATACCCTGCCTTCGTCCCCCAACCACCAACACCCTCTAAGTGATTCCCCTGCAGCTGACTCAGCCTCTCTACCACTGGAGGAATCTAAGCTGGCCCAGCGCCCTCCAGATAACTCCCCCGCAGCACACACAGCCCCTCCTCCGCAGGAGGAAGCTAGCCCAGCTAAGGAAACTTGATGGTGGTGAATGATTGAAAACCCTGGAACTCCTGTGATGCTCCCACTATGTCTCTACAGACCATTGATTGACGAAGGCCATGGGGGGAAAATGCAAGCCTACAAATATTGGCCTTTCTCCTCTTCCGACCTATATAACTGGAAATATAACAATCCCCCTTTTTCCGAGGACCACACAGGGCTCACAGGTCTGGTTGAGTCATTGATATTTTCACATTTGCCTACTTGGGATGACTGTCAACAATTCCTAGGGACTCTCTTCACGACAGAGGAACAAAAGAGAATCTTCCTGGAAGCTATAAAAAAATGTCCTCCGACCAGATTGGAGAGTGATACATCTTCCCAACTTAATCAAAGCTGGTTTTCCTTTGAAACAACCCAACTGGGACACCAACACCATTGAAGTTAGAAAGCATCTGTCCACTTATCGCCAGGTTCTAATAGTGAGCATCCGAGTGGCCACTAGGTGACCAACTAATTTGGCCAAGGTAATAGAGATTATTCAAAGGCCTGATGAATCTCCCTCTATGTTTCTAGAGAGAATTATGGAGGCAAGTAGGAGATATACTCCTTTCGATCCTCAGGCAGAGGATCAAAAGGCATCTGTCATGATGGCCTTTATTGGGCAAGCTGCCCTGGATATTAAAAGAAAGTTACAATGCTTAGATGGATTACAAGATATGACTTTGAGAGATTTAGTCAGAGAAGCCAAGAAAATATACCTTAAGAGAGAAACTGAGGAAGAGAATGAAGCAAAGTGAGGATAAAAGAAACAAGACAGAATAAGGCGTTGACTAAGGTCCTGGTCACAACAACAAAAGGGCCAGAAATTAAGAAACAGGGAGACAGGAAGGGATACCTGGTCCCATGCCAGAGGCCACCCCTGGCCTCAGATCAATGTACCTACTGTACAAAAAAAAGGACACTGGGCCAAAGAGTGCACTAGAGAGGGACAGCCACACCAGTCAGCCATTCTGACTCTGGAGGATGACTATGAAAGTCGGGGCTCAGATCTCCTCCCCGAGTTCAGGGTAACTTTTGAAGTGGAGGGGACCCCAGTAATCTTTGAAGTGGATAAAGGGGCAATATACTCATCCGTAGTGTCACATTGGGCCCTCTATCAAATAAAAGGTCTCTAGTTCAAGGGGCTAATGACAGTAAATATCGGGCTTGGACAACTAAGAGGATCATGGACCTGGGGAAAGGAAAAATCCATCACTCCTTCCTAGTAATCCCAGAATTCCTAGCCCCATTGATGGGCAGAGATCTGCTCACCAAGTACCGGGCCAAAATAACTTTTAACCCTGAAGGCCCCCAAGTGGAATTTCTAAATCCTTCACTAAAAACTCCTATAGTCACAGCTCTAAATATGTCAACTCACTCACCTTGGTTCAAAGAAACTGCAGGTATTTCTGAAGTATCA
The DNA here is from genome assembly GCF_048772815.1 of Callospermophilus lateralis. Classification (NCBI taxonomy): domain Eukaryota; kingdom Metazoa; phylum Chordata; class Mammalia; order Rodentia; family Sciuridae; genus Callospermophilus; species Callospermophilus lateralis. The sequence continues at coordinate 416,824 of NW_027512460.1, read as the reverse complement.
AGAACAGAGTTTTCCACTAACTGACTCACAGCAAAAAGAAATAACTAAATGGGTAAAAAAAGCCTGTCGAGTCCATCAATTGGTAAATGCTTACCCTTCCAAGCTTCCTGCAGGAAAGCACCTACGAGGAACCAGACCAGGACAATTCTGGGCAGTTGACTTTACTGAAATTAAGCCAGCAAGGTATGGACATAAATATCTTCTAGTCTTTGTAGATACATTTTTAGGATGGATTGAAGCCTTCCCCACTAAAAGAAAAAAAAAAAAAAAAGAAACAGTGCAAATGGTGGTCAAGCAGATCCTGAAAGACATTTTTCAAAGATACGGCCTGCCAAAGGTAATACGGTCTGATAATGCACCGGCGTTCGTGGCCCAAGTAAGTCAGGGGTTAGCCAGGAACCTGGGGATTCATTGGAAGTTTTATTGTGCTTACAGACCCTAGAGTTCAGGACAGGTAGAAAGAATGAATAGAACCATTAAAGAGACCTCAACAAAATTAAGCTTAGAGACCAGCATAAATGATTGGACTATGCTCATGCCTTATACAATGTTTCGTGCAAGAAATACGCCCTCTGTTTCTTTGAGTAACCACACCCCCTGTGAATATCTAGGGTGCCTCTCCTCCAGTAATGGACCAAAGCCCAACTCTAAGACCTAACGATCCCTTTCACACCCCCTTGCTTGACAGACTTAAAGCTCTTGAAAGATCTCAGTGATACCTGTGGAAAAAGCTGGCCACTGCCTACCAAACTGGGGACGAGGGGACTCCACATCGATATCAAGTAAGAGATTCATCTACGTAAGATGATATCAGGTGTCATCCCTGGAACCCCACTGGAAAGGACCATACCAGGTGGTACTTATAACATCTACAGTGGTAAAGGTAGAGGGAATCACTTCCTGGATCCTTGCCTCTCATCTCAAGCCTGCGCCCTGTCCACACTCTGGCTGGAAACTGGAAAAGACTGGTAACACTTTCAAATTGCATATTCACCATGTGGATAAGCCTATAGACTCTCCCCTCGGCCACAAGTAGTCCTAACCCTCATCAGCCCGTTCAGCAGCGTTGGCTGATCACAAATTCTACTGGAAAAGAAGTATAATCTATCTCGCATACAGCCCACTTAGGGACCTGGTGACCATCTCTCCACCCAGTCATTTGTCAGCTGGCTATAGGTCTTTCCTCATGGGATATCCCTGATGAAGAGGATCCCACTAAAATTCCATTAAATCCCTTCCTTACCATAGATAATGGAAACAAACATTATGGATGTAGGGACACACGAGCCAGATGCAGGTTGGCTAGCCTAGATTACTGTGTTTACCTGGACGACTGTCAAAGCCATAAACAGCCATGGATGTGTGGGGGAAAAGCCGACTTCTTCTGTAAGTCATGGGGATGTGAGCATACAGGGGCTGCCTGATGGAACCCAAACTCCGAATTAAATTCAGTACACAGCATTGGCCATATTACGAATTAGAAAACAAAAACTGATGGCAACCAGAGGGGACTCTAGATCCTCAAATCCTGTGTGACCTTTTTAACATCTGCTGGTGCTCAAAAGGGTAAAAGGAGATTCCACTATGTAGAGGCCTTTTCCCTTCTTTGCTCACATCCTGAACTATGCTTATCCAATAGATCCTCACCTTCAGCCTTCTGCTCCAGAGTCTCTGCTGTCACTCCCACCTCAGCAACCTGATTTCTCCACTACAATTACTAGATCAAAAACCCATATCTCTGATGGTTCTCAGACCATTGCCCCCTTGCTGACGTAGCAGGTACTGAGGTACCCCTCCACCCACTCACTCCTCTCTTCTCCTGTCAGTGCCCGCACCGGGTCCCACCAGGTCCTCTTACCAACTAACCCAAAGCTCAAACCAGCTGAGGAGAGCCCTCAGACCCATATCCAAGATGTAATGAAAATGGCCTTTAAAGTTGCTTTGTCATCACTGAAAACAGTTTACTAAGAATTTAAAGTCCCTAACATGTGTTTTGGGATACTCACAACCATCTTCTTCTTTGCTCTACCTATTCTACTGCTCAAATATTTGTTGCTAGGAAAATTCCAAACCACTTTCCAATTATTTTTTTACATCTCTCTTTTCTCATTCTCAGATACTCTGAGCTGCTCTCAGCCCCACCTTCTCCGTCTTACCCCTCTGTACCAGGCCCACAGAAAAGTCTTTAACTGACCTTCTCCAGAAGTCTTCACCATGGCTGACTTTAGGACTTTCAGCAAAAGAGTCCCTATAAAAAAGTTCAATGTAGTTAAACTTCCTATTTTCATGTTGCCCTGTTCTACTTGGCCACTGGCTAAAAAAATTAGCACTCCTAATCAAGACACCCCCTTACTAGTTTTTCACAAAAATATGTGAACAAGGCCTCTGGCCTTGACATGGGGCTTCACAGAGATGGCTACATTTCTAAGTTAACGAAGTTAGCAACTGGGCTCCGTGGTAACAGCTGGCAATGGGAAAATAAGAAAGGGAAGAAAAAGCTCTTTCCCTCCCAGGTGTCCTTGAAAAGTTAACTTGCCCAGAACCGAGGAAAAAACAGAAACAAAACTGCTTTTTTCAACTTCTGCAGACTGTGAACTTCTGAGCCCCTTCCATTACATGTTGGGTACAAAATTCTGAAACTACCTAAACTTGGGTTTCAGAGGATTACTTGATTACAACAGAATCAATGCCCTCTGAATCTGGTTGCCACCAAATAGGACTGTTTCCCTGTCTTCAGTGCTATCTTAGGTGAGTTGCCTTGTCCGTCCCTACTACAGCATGATTCTATATACTTAAACATTGTTAATGTTTTCATGAAATGGTCAACAGATGTGATTAATTGTGTAATCGTGCAGATGTTTCCCAGAGTGCTCTATCACAATGCAGGTTCATTTGAAGATCAAATAGGAGGGCATTCAACCCGGTTCCACTGAAAATATATATCCCTCAACTTAGCCATCATATTAGGAATAGAAATTGCTGCACTGGTGGCCACGGGGACCACTGCCTTTGTCCATGGGACTCAACAAATGACCCAACAAATGACAGCAATAGACCAAAACTAAGATATTAGAAACCTCCATCAGAGCTTTGCATGAGTCTTTTACCTCTCTCTCTGAAGTTGTTTTTCAGACCACTCGAGGGTTGGACCTCCTTGTCATGAGAGAAGGGGCCTCTGTGCTGCATTGAGAGAAGAAAGTTGTTTGTATGCCGAGCATACTGGAGTTGTAATAAAATCTAAGAGTAAATTAAAAAGATTCCTTGAAAAGCATCAAAGAGATAGAGAGGCCCAAAAAAGGTGGTTTGAGTCTTGGTTCACACAGTCTTCCTGGTTAACTACGTTTTTATCAACCCTGGCCGGTCCAATAATAATCCTCATATTATTGCTAACTATTAAACCCTGTTTTCTCAACCGTGTAATTTCTTTTCTCCAGGCTCAAATTGGACGAGTTAAACTTATGGTAATACCCCACTAGTATACATAGAATGTGACACCCCCCAATAATCATTTTTATGATTAAAAGTAGCCAGAAGAAGAAGTGGGGAATAAAAGGTTAATAAAATAGGTACTTGTCACTTCCTGTTTTTCTGTATGCTTAACAAAACACTGTTGAAATCTTGAGAAATGCTTGCAAATCTTGTTCCCAGTATGTGCTGTCCCCAACTGCCCAACTGCAGAATGTGCTCCCTCACCCAGTTGCACGCAAATCGCCCACTTGCCCTGATCCATCAATAAACTTCCCTCCCTGCCCTCTCCAGGTAAAGTATATAAGCTCTACTTAAGCGATTCTCAGGGCTATCTGCTCTATTCAAGTGAGCTCTGAGAACCAGCATGCTGGACACTCAATAAACCCTTTGCTGTTGCATGAGATAGTCTGTTGGTGGTTTCCTCCTGCGAAGCTCGCCCGACATTTACTATAATGATTGAAAGTAGAAGAGAACATCCAGTCAAAAAGGGATTGTTGATAGAAATAGGAAGATAGTACGTTTAGGAAGAAGTGTGAGTATAGGATTTGGAACAAAAGTTTGTTAGCTACAGGGTTTCGGTTACAGAGTGATTGTTAAAGTCAGCACAGGTGAAGAGTCAGTCACAATGATGAACTTGGGAAAACATGAAGTAAAGCAGATATAAATCGAGACATTACAAAATAAGGCAAAGTATAAAGTGAGTGATAGGATTAGACATTTTGAACAGGGTTGAGTTTGAATACATAATTTAGGAAGAAACAAATATGTAGTCACCAATAGGATTGACATTTGAGAGCATTAGGCAAATTTCAGGTGGATGAATATTTCTGAGAATAATCTTGTGAATAGTTGATTATAAATCCACATACATGAACATGAATGAATTTAGGGAGTGTACATAAGACACATATATTTCATATTTAGAAAAATCTGGAGAGTACACACAGACAAAAAAGTAGCAATATATGTCAATCAAAATTCATCATAAAATATATATCATCCACATATCCAAAAATATTCATTTTACTGAACATGGATTTATGTATAATGTTGTTCAACTAGGAAGCTCACCCATTGTTTCAATATTCAGTACCAACAGGGTTTAGTAGGAGTGATCTCGTCTCACAATTTGTATCTGCCAAGTAAGCCAAATCACAAGAACAAACGTGTGGAACCAGGTAGGATTGTATATGTCCATATTAAAATACACATGCTGAATAGGCTACAGAGAAAGGGAGACAGGAATTCACATGTTTGTTAACTTTAAAAATACATGGAGAACTATTTCAACAAACAATTGACTAGATTTATAACTCCTACTCTGTATCATGCAGAAGGGAAGTCCAACTATACACCGTGCCTCCTCTGAACTACTTGTATTTCTATTCTGTTTGGGTTATTTTTCTCCATCATATTAGGATTAGTAGTCAGAGTCTGGTAGGGTATGGGTTAGTGTCAGGGATTCAGTATTTTGAATGGAAAACAGGAAATTGAATCCAATGTGTATGCAAACATATGCTACAGAAAAATCTTTCCACTCTCATCCAGAACAATGCCTTGACATTACCTTCGCCTCAAGAAAAACACAATTAGAGGAGAAGAGTTAAAAAATTTGTGAATACCTATCTGGATTGGAAAATGCTCCCGATTTCACATCATTGGAGTTGGTAGAGGAGTTTCTAAAAGTAAAGGACAGGGTAAACACTCCACAAGCCTCGAGCTCTGCTCGCCTAAATATTTTTGAGGATCTGCCTCTGAGGTTGAGCACTTGAAATATATGCTGTTGTCAGGAGCTTTAGCTTACTTTGTAGTGAGACCATCAAAGCTGGGTCTGCATCTATGTGATCTGGATGACATGGTTACTTACTTTCCAATGAAATGAGGCAACAGTGCTGAATTCTCTCTTTGTAGGTAAACTGTGGCCTCTGAGGGCTAATTGTCTCTTCGTGTGGACTGTGAAGCCATTTGGCCATCCTCTAATTTTCGTGGTGTTTTTGCTGCTGCTCTGGGAGTTTGGTATTTGCTTCGCAAAATACGAGTTCAAATGGGACACAGTACTGGAGGAGTTCTGTCAGGTGTGGGGGGAAGGGTCTGGAGGAGAATGCACCAAACAGTATTTTATCCCACGTAGCTTGCCCCCTTGACAATAGCAACATGATTCAGAACATTGCCCTGAAACCTCTCCATATAACAAGATTCCTTTACATATAAGGGTCTGCTGGCTACACCATGTCAGTCACAAGCCATTTGGAATCCAATGGTAGATCCTCATGGCCCTACCACTGATGTTTTATCAAACACCTGCACACCACTGCTCTGGGCCACTACTCAGCAGGATCCAACTTACTGGCATCTCTGTTCTAAACCATTTTCATGAAACCCAGTAAATCAAGGTACTGTCTGGTATACTCATGATCAGCAACAAGACATCCAAAAGTTTTCCAGTGCCACCTGGTCATGGGAATTTCAAAAATTTCATGGTATTTATCTAACCATTTTTCAAAGATGAAGTTGGAGTCACTGTGGGTTTCAATTCATTCAGGAATCATTAAATGGTGAGGAAGCTCATTTCAATGAAAGCTCTAAAGAACTCTCACAGGCAAGGCTTCTGAAAGAGTGCCCAAAGAGGCCACATAAAGCCAGGCCCATTGAGGTCTAGAAGGTGAGGCCCATGTGTGTTTTGACTCTCAACTCAGCCTGCCAAGTCTTTAAATAATAAAATCATGTTATATCCTGGCGGAGATTCCCAGTGCTCTGTGGAAAGCCACCCTGGGCCTAGATCTCAGTTTCCAATGGCGACTCTCATGCATGGCCTACTAAAATTCCAACAAAATTCATGGCAATATTTCTCTGACTTTAGTTCCACAACTCAGTCTCTAAGGGGAATCACACCAGAGTTCAAGCCCAGGTGGACACAGTCATTTTTTCCAACCGACACACAAATGACCAAAATTATAACCAAAACCCCTCCACATGACACTAATCCTCTTCCATGTAGAGACTCATCCTCACCTCTGGCCAAGGTTTCTATGAGGGGCGCAGCCAAAGACAGTTTCCAAAATAAGCTCGCTTGCCCCTCATTTGCCTAAAGTCAGGGTGGCCTGGACACCCTTCCTGAGAACCAGGAGTGACAAAATAAGCATGCCTTTAATACTGCTCTGTTTCTCCAATTTGAGCCCTACTGATTTTCAGATATAGATTCTTTATTTCATTTGGAGTCATGTGAAAACCCAAGCACCACTGCAGGGCTTGGAAGAACTCATTTCATCCAAAGAATCCCTATTCTCACTTGATAGAGGTCATGAACCTAACAGAGGAAGGCAAGTGACTTCATCCACAATGACTGATCTTTTTGCAATTATGGTTTTGGATGGACACAAGCGATCATTCTTTAGATCCATCAGGAGCTGAGAATCTAAGTCACAGCCACACATAAGACCAAAAGGCTAATTCAGCCACATCCCTTACCAAAGCAATTAAGCAAAGAGCCACAGATGATGCCCATTCATTTCCATTTCAAAACTGTTTTCCTCAGGCTTCACAGAGGGGTGGCGTGAGGCAAAGGCCTTCCAGACATTCAGGGCAACAGAAAAATAGTTAAGCAAAAGATCCAAAGTAGGGTCTCTCCTCTGAGACTTTCCTGGTCACACTGATATTTGACATTCAGGGCAACAGAACAATAGTTAAGCAAAAGATCCAAAGTAGGGTCTCTCCACTGAGACTTTCCTGGTCACACTGATATCTGAGTTTTCTAAGAATCTCGCCATTCTCTTAAGCTATCCAGTACATGGCCATGTCACAGGGCTTGGAGGTGGTACATATCTTGGAAACAAAACCATGAGCCAATTCTGGAGAATGGCCAGAATTCAGGAAGAAAACAGGAACTTAGGTAGATAGCAGGTGTTGCCCATGGATAAGACAGGTTGCATTCCATTCATTAATTGGCCAGGATGAATTATGGGAAGATTTATACTAGACTAGACATATATTAATGCATTATCTTTTCAAATGTCTAGAACAACGGACACAGTGAAATACACAGACATAGGAACACTAGTCTGGTCAAACGACTTACTAGAAATAGTCCACTGCAAACGAAAAAACCGACTTTCCTACCTATTCTCAGAACATGAGACAGAACCACAAACACACACCCACTCCCACAAAGGCACCTCCTTCCCTCAAGTAGGTCTGTGACTATCCAAATGTTCTCTGACTTGTGGGCCATACTATCTTCTCCCAAAATGGCCTGTCCTCTATCAGATCTGGTTTCCTTGGCCAACTCTGTGAAGGTGTCAGGAAAAAGTGGTGAGCCACTACCTGCTTTCTCAGGAAAGGTCCCTCTTCAGAGCTCTCCTCCATTTGTCCTTCCTCACATCAGTAGGTACCAAAAAAGACTGACTCTGTCCTTGTTAAATCCAACCAAGTGAGCCCACTGATACTGGGACTGGGACTGCTTCTGGGTGCCTGACTTCTTGGATACCAAGTTCAGAGAGTTCCATCAGCAAGGAAATGAGGTATGTCACTTTCTTTGGAACTGAATGAGGTCACTGCCTTGGCAAACACTTTGTCCTAAGAGTTGCTTCCAAGGGTCCCATGAGATGGAGCCGGCCTCTACTTCTTGTGACACTTTCACTAGTTAGAATGGTATATCAACCAGAGGAACCTGGGAACAGCTCTTCACCCATGCCTGGTATTGTCCATCTTCTCTACAATAAGAAGAGAGAGGCTGATTCAGACACATCCCTTCATCCTGACCAGGTTGTTTGCCATGGAAGATGACTTTTGCTCTCTCAGGTCCTTTATACCTGCCTAAATCTTCTCCAGGTATCATTTCTGAATGGACCTTTGAGGTTCTCGCAGGTGGAAGGTACCCTAATTTCCTGCATTGTAAGAACAACTTTGTCCCTGCTCTTCTGTAAAATGAGATTGAGGGAACAGTGTATGTTTCGGGTTAATAACAGGTTCGATTTCAGTTAGGAATCATTCTGTGTGATGAATAATGGTATTGGGTACCTACGATATTTATAAGAATATAGAGTTGAAATAAATGTACAAAAACAGAAATCTAAGTAAGATTTGAAGGCCAGAAATCATTCGGCCCTTGACTGGGATACTTAGCTTTTAATTATGTTCTGCAAAGATGTCTCAGATAATTCAATAATAAATGGCATAGGACCTTGTACCTTAGATGATTGAATGTAGAAGAGAACATCCAGTCAAAAAGGGATAGTAGGTAGGATTAAGAAGATAGTCAGTAGGTTTAGGAAGAAGAGTGAGTATAGGATTTGTATCAAAAGTTCTTTCCTAATAGGGTTTTGGTTAGAGGGTGAATGTTAATGTCAGCACATATGAAGAGTGAGTCACTATGATGAGCTTGGAAAATATGTAGAAAAGCAGATATCAATAGAGACATTATGAAATCATGCAAAGTATAAAATGAGTGATAGGATTAGACATTTTCTACAAGGTTGAGTTTCAATATATAATCTTATGAAGAAACAAATATGTCGTCACCAATAGGATTGACATTTGAGAGCATTAGGCAACCTGGACATGGATGTTTTAGTAATCCATGTACAATTTCCCTTTTGGCTTCGGTACAGTCTTAAGTGTGACCTTCACATTTTTAGTTTCAAATACTACTGTGATAAAATGTTTATGTAGATCAGGTGACATGAGTATTTCTACCACCTTTTCTGGGAGCAATATATTGAAGACATAAAATTAGTTTTGGGGGTACAAAGAGGTGTACCCTGTGTCTATGAATATAGAGATAAAGCATGAATAGACCATAATGTGAATAAATAATATAAGTTGTTCCAAATTTAAATTATGTATTGAACTGATATCTGAAAAATTACAGGAAATCTTATATTGATATACAATCATTCATTCCAACCAATTATACATCAAATGGTAATATTAGTGTTTTGGTTTATCATGAAGAGTGTGTGAGTTTTGCTTCAATAGTGATTATGGAAATTGAAAATAATGTGTTTGGAAAGAATTCTCATGAAAAGACCAGTCAAGAAACCCTGACAATACATGTGTTCTGAAGCAAGAAGTGATTAAAGTTGAAACAAATGCCTATAAATTTGTGAACTTGTGGATGAAATGTATATCCTATGATGTGCAAACCCTGAAGAAATAGTAATGTACCAGTGTTGAATACAAATGAACGTCAAATTACATATCATGTGCCATAGGAATCTACTTGCATTGATGTTAGACTGGGTTAGTTACTGTAGAATTATTAGGATTTGTATGCACCATTCACTGAAGTTAGTTTTCAGTACTAGGAAACAAACATGTATTTCAGTTAAATGAATATGTCTGAGAATAATCTTGTGAAAAGTTGATTATAAATCCAAGTACATGAACATGAATGAATTAAGAGAGTGTATATAAGACACATATTTCATATTTTGAAAAATCTACAGAGTGTATGTATATATACAAAAAAAAAACACAAATAGACATTAAAAAGTAGCAATATATATGCCAAACAAAATTCATCATTAAATATATATCATCCACAGATGCAAAAATATTTATTTTACTGAACATGAGCTTATGTATAATGTTGTTCTACTAGGAAGCTTGTAGGTTGAATTTTCAGTTCCAACAGCGTTTAAGAGGAGTGAACTCTTCTCACAATTTGTATCTGCCAAGTCAGCCACCTCCCAAAAATGTACATGTGATACCTGGTAGGATTCTATATATGTATATAAATATACATGGGTGAAATGGCTACAGAGAATTGGAAATAAGAATTCACATATCTGTTAACTTTAAAAACACATGGAGAACTATTTCAATTAAAAATTGACTAGATTTATAACTCCTACCTTATATAATGCAAAAGGCAAGTCCAAATATACAACATGCCTCCTCTGAACTGCTTGTATTTATATTTGTTTGGGTTATTTTTCTCCTTTTTATTAGGTTGAGTAGTCTGAGCCTAATAGGTTCGGGTTATGTCAGGGATTCACTATTTCAATAGGAAAATTGAAAAATGAATCCAATGTGTATGCAAATATGTGCTGCATAAATATCCTTAAACTCTCATCCAGAGCAATGCCTTGTCAATACCTTTGCCCCAATTAAGACACAATTGGAGGAGAAGAGTTAGAAAATCAGTGAATACATATCTGGAATGGAAATGCTCAGGAGTTCACAATCTTGGAGGTGGTAGAGGAGTTTCCAAAAGTAAGGGACTGGGTTAACACTCCACAAACATGGAGCTCTTCTGGCCTAAAAACTTTTTGAGAAACTTTCTGTGAGGTTGGGCACTTGAAAAATATGTTGTTGTCAGGAGATTTGACTTCTTTGCGTGAGACCATCAAAGCTGGGTCTGCATTTATGTGACCTGGAGGACATGGCTTCTTATATTCCAATAAAGATGAGCAGCAGTGCTGCATTATCTCTTTGTAGGTAAACTGTGACCACTGGGGACTAAGTTTCTCCCCATGTGGACTGTGAAGCCATTTGGTCCTGGTCCACTTTTTGTCGTGTTTTTGCTACTGCACTCGGAGTTTGGTATTTGCTTCATGACATACAAGGAGCTAAACTGGGACACAATGCTGGAGGGAGTTCTGTCACGTGTGGTGTGCCAGGGTATGCAGGAGAATGCACCAACCAGGCTTCTATCCCTCATAGCTTGCCCCATTGCCCCCTTGTCCATATCAACCTAATTCTCAACATTGCCCTGAAACCTCTCCATATAACAAGATGCCTTTACATATAAGGGTCTGCTGGCTGCACCATGTAAGTAACATGCCATTTGGAATACAATGGTAGATCCTCATGACCCTACCACTGGTGATTTATCACACACCTGCCCAAAACTGCTCTAGGCCCACTACTCAGCAGGCTCTAACTTACTGGCATCTCTGTACTACACCATTTTCATGAAACCCAGTCAATCAAGGCACTGTCTGGTATACTCTTGATCAGCAATAGGACATCCAAAGGTTCTCCAGTGCCACCTGGTCATGGGAATTTCAAAATTTTCATGGTATTTATCTAGCCATTTTTCAAGGATGAAGTTGGAGGCACTGTGGCTTTCAATTCATTCAGTAACCATTAAATGTTGAGGAAGCTCAATTCAATAAAAGCTCTGGAGAACTCTCACAGGCAAGGCTTCTGAAAGAGTGCCAAAATGGTCACATGATGCCAGGCCCATTAAAGTCTACAATGTGAGGCCTATGTATTTTTCGACTCTCAAATATGGCTGCCATGTCTTTGAGAATAAAATCATGTGATATCCTGGCAGAGATTCCCAGTGCTCTGTGGAAAGCCACCCTGGCCCTAGATCTCAGTTTACAAGGGCGACTCACATGCGTGGCCTCCTAAAATCCAAACAAAATTCATGGCAATACTTCTCTGAGTTCAGTTTCACAACTCAGTCTCTAAGGGGAATCACACCAAAGTTCAAGCCCAAGTGGACCCAGTCATTTCTTCCAACCGCTAAACAAATGGCCAAAATTAAAACCAAAACATTCCCACATGGCCCTCATCTTCTTCCATATAGTCACTCATCGTAACCTCTGGCTGGAGTTTTCCATCAGGGGCACAGCCCAAGACTGTGTCCAAAAAAAGCTCGCTTGCCCCTCATTTGCCTAATGTCAGGGTGGCCTTGACAGCCCTCCTGTGAACCAGAAGTGATCAAATAAGCCTGCCGTTAATACTGCTCTGTTTCTACAATTTGAGGCCTACTGACTTTCAGGTATAGATTCTATATGTGATTTGGAGTCATGCGAAAACCCAAGCACCTCATCAGGGCTTTGAAGAACTCATTTGACCCAAAGAATCCCTATTCACACTTGATGGAGGTCAGGAACCTAACAGAGGAAGACGAGAGACTTCATCCACAATGACTGATTTTTTGCCATTATAGTTTTGGACGCACACATGGGATCATTCTTTATATCCATCATGTGCTGAGAATCTAAATCACAGCCACAAAGAAGGCCAAGAGGCTAATTCAGCCACATCCATTTCCAAAGCAATTAAGCAAAGAGCCACAGGTGATGCCTATTCATTTCCATTTCAAAACTATATTCTTCAGGCTTCACAACGGGGTGCCCTGAAGCAAAGACCTTCCAGATATTCAGTGTAACAAAACAGTACTTAAGCAAAAGGTCCAAACCAGGGTCTCTCCACTGAGAGTTTCTTGGTCACACTGATATCTGAGTTTTCTGAGATGCTCGCCATTCTTTTCAGCTATCCAGTACATGACCATGTCACAGAGCTTGGAGGTGGTACATATCGTGGACACAAAACCATGAGCCTATTCTGGAGACTGGCCAGAATACAGGAAGAAAACATTAACTTGGGAAGATAGCAGGTGTTTCCCTTCAATAAGACAAGCTGCAGTTCATTCATATATTGGGCAGGATGAATTTTGGGAATATTTATACTTTAAAGGACACATTCATTAATGCATTTTCTTTTCTAATGTTTACAACAACGGACACAGTGGAATACACAGACATGGAAATACTTGCCTTGTCAAACGACTTACTAGAACAGTCCACTGAAAACCAAAAACAAAAAAAAAAACTACAAAAAAAAAACGCCTTTCCTACCTATTCTCAGAACATGAGACAGAACCACAAACCCATACCCACTCCCACAAAGGCAGCTCCTTCCCCCAAGTATGTCTGTGATTAGAAGGAGTGTCCTATGACTGGTTAGCCATACTATGTTCTCCCAAAATGGCCTGTCCTATTTCAGATCTGGTTTCCATGGCCAACTCTGTGAAGTTGTCAGGAAAAAGTGGTGAGCCACTACCTGCTTTCTCAGGAAAGGTCCCTCTTCAGAGCTCTTCTGGCATTTGGCCATCCTCACATCAGTAGGTACCAAGAAAGATTGATTTTGTCCTTGGAAAATCCAAACAAGCGAGTCCACTGGGACTGGAACTGGGACTGCCTCTGGGTGCCTGGCTTCTTGGATACCAAGTTCAGAGAGTTCCATCACCAAATAATGAGGTATGTCACTTTCTTTGGAACTGAATGAGGTCACTGCCTTGGCAACCACTTTTCCCTAACAGTTGCTTCCAAGGGTCCCATGAGATGGAGCCGGCCCCTACTTCCTGTGACACTTTCACAAGTTAGAATGAAATATCAACGATAGGCACCCAGGAACAGCTCTACACACAGGTCTGGTTTTGTCAGTCTTCTCTACAATAAGAAGAGAGAGGCTGATTAAGACACATCCCTTCATCCTGACCAGGTGTTTTGCCATGGAAGATGAGTTTTGCTCACTCAGGTCCTTTATACCTGCCTACAACTTGTCCAGGTATCATTTCTGCATGGACCTTTGAGGTTCTCAGCAGGTGGACTGTCCCCTTCTTTCCTGTATTGTAAGAACAACTCTGTCCCTGCTCTTCTGTAAAATGAGATTGAGGGAACAGTGTATGTTTCGGGTTAATAACAGGTTCGATTTGTGTTAGGAATCATTCTGTGTGATGAATAATAGTGTTGGGGACCTTCGATATTTACAAGAATATGGAGGTTAAATATAAGTATGAGAACAGAAATCTAGGTATGATTTGAAGCCCAGAAGGGCATTGAGCCCTTGATTGGGATAATTAGCTTTGAATTATGTTCTGCAAAGATGTCTCAGTTAATTCAATACACAATGGCATAGGACTTTGTACCTTGGATGATTGAATGTAGAAGAGAACATCCAGTCAAAAAGGGATAGTCAGTAAGATTATGAAGCTAGTCGGTAGGTTTAGGAAGAAGAGTGAGTATTTGATTTGGACAAAAGTTCTTTAACAATAGGGTTTCGGTTAGAGAGTGAATGTAAATGTCAGCACATATGAAGAGTCAGTCACTATGATGAGCTGGGAAAAAATGTAGAAAAGCAGATATCAATAGAGACATTATGAAATCAGGCAAAGTATAAAGTGAGTGATAGGATTAGACATTTTCAACAGGGTTGAGTTTGAATACATAATCTTTGGAAGAAAAAAATATGTAGTCACCAATAGGATTGACAGTTAAGAGCATTAGGCAACCTGGACATAGATGTTTTTAGTAATCCATGTTCACTTTTCATTTAGTCCTTCGTGCAATCATAACCGTGACCATTACATTATTTGTCCAGAATATTACTGTGAAAAAATGTATATGTAGATCAGGTGACATGAGTATTTCGTCCACCATTTCTGGAAACAATATATTGAAGACGTAAAATTAGTATTGGGGGTACAAAGAGGTGTACCCTGTGTCTATGAATATAGAGATAAAGCATGAATAGACAATACTGTGAATAAATAATATAACTTGTTCCAACATTAAATAATGGATTGAACTGATATCTGGAAAATTACAGGAAATCTTATATTGATATACAATCATTCATTCCCACCAATTATACATCTAATGGTAATATTAGTGTTTTGGTTTATCATGAACAGTGTGTGAGTTTTGCTTCAAAAGTGATTATGGAAATTGAAAATAATATGTTTGGAAAGAAGTCTCATGAAAAGACCACTCAGGAAACCTGGAGGAATGCATATATTGTAAAGCAGGAAGCGATTGAAATTCAATCAAATGCCTATAAATTTGCTAATTTGTGGATGAAATATATATCCTATGATGTGCATAAACTCATGAAATAGTAATGTACCATTGTTGAATAAAAATGAACGTCAAAATACAGATCATGTCCCATAGGAATCTACTGGCATTGATTTTAAACTGTAGAAATATTAGGATTCTCCTGCATTATTCACCGAATTTAGTTATCTCTTTTTTTAAATTTTTATATATGGTTGTTCAAAACATTACATAGTTCTTGATAAATAATATTTCACACTTTGATTTATGTGGGTTATGAACTCCCATTTTTGCCCCGTATACAGATTGTAGAATCACATCAGTTACACATCCATTGATTCATATATTGCCATACTAGTGTCTGTTGTATTCTGCTGCCTTTCCTATCCTCTACTATCCCCCCTCCCCTCCAGTCTCCTCCCCTCTTCTCTCTCTACCCCCTATACAGTAATAAATTTCTCCTCCTTGTATTATTTTTCCCTTTCCCCTCACTTCCTCTTGTATGTAATTTTGTATAACCCTGAGGTTCTCCTTCCATTTTCATGCAGTTTCCCTTCTCTCTCCCTTTCCCTTCCACCTCTCATCCCTGTTTAATGTTAATCTTCTTCTCATGCTCCTCGTCCCTACTCTGTTCTTAGTTACTCTCCTTATATCAAAGAAGACATTTGGCATTTGTTTTTTAGGGATTGGCTAGCTTCACTTAGCATAATCTGTTCTAATGCCATCCATTTCCCTGCAAATTCTATGATTCTGTCATTTTTTAATGCCGAGTAATACTCCATTGTGTATAAATGCCACATTTTTTTCATTCATTCTTCTATTGAAGGGCATCTAGGTTGGTTCCACAGTCTTGCTATTGTGAATTGTGCTGCTATGAACATCGATGTAGCAGTGTCCCTGTAGCATGCTCTTTTTAGGTCTTTAGGTTTTAGACCGAGAAGGGGAATAACTGGGTCAAATGGTGGTTCCGTTCCCAGCTTTCCAAGAAATCTCCATACTGCTTTCCCATTTGCCTGCACCAATTTGCAGTCCCACCAGAAATATACAAGTGTACCTGTTTCCCCAGATCCTCGCCAGCACTTGTTATTGTTTGACTTCATAATGGCTGCCAATCTTACTGGAGTGAGATGGTATCTTAGGGTGGTTTTGATTCACATTTCTCTGACTGCTGGAGATGGTGACCATTTTTTCATGTACTTGTTGATTGATTGTATGTCCTCCTCTGAGAAGTGTCTGTTCAGGTTCTTGGCCCATTTGTTGTTTGGGTTATTTGTTATCTTATTGACTAATTTTTTGAGTTCTTTGTATACTCTGGATATTAGTGCTCTATCTGAAGTGTTAGGAGGAAAGATTTGTTCCCAGGATGTGGGCTCCCTATTTTCCTCTCTTACTGTTTCTTTTGCTGAGAAAAAACCTTTTTAGTTTGAGTAAGTCCCATGTGTTGATTCTAGTTATTAACGCTTGTGCTATGGGTGTCCTATTGAGGAATTTGGAGGCGACCCCACAGTATGTAGATCGTAGCCAACTTTGTCTTCTATCAGATACCATGTCTCTGATTTGATATCAAGCTCCTTGATCCATTTTGAGTTAACTTTTGTGCATGGCGAGAGAAAGGGATTCAGTTTTTTTTTTTGTTACATATGGATTTCCAGGTTTCCCAGCACCATTTGTTGAAGATGCTATCATTCATCCATTGCATGCTTTTAGCCCCTTTATCAAATGTAAGATAGTTGTATTTTTTGGATTGGTTTCTGTGTCCTTTATTCTGTACCATTGGTCCACCCACCTGTTTTGGTACCAGTACCATGCTATTTTTGTTACTATTGTTCTGCAGTATAGTTTGAAGTCTGGTATCGCTATACCGACTGATTCACACTTCCTGCTTAGTGTTGTTTTCGCTATTCTGGGTCTTTTATTTTTTCATATGAATTTCATGATTGCTTTCTCTATTTCTACAAGAAATGCCGTTGGGTTTTGATTGGCATTGCATTAAACCTATAGAGAACTTTTAGTAATATCGCCATTTTGATGATATTAGTTCTGTCTATCTATGAACAGGGTACATTTTTACATCTTCTAATATCTTCCTCTATTTTTCTCTTTAGGTTTCTGTAGTTTTCCTTGTATAAAACTTGCACCTCTTTTGTTAGGTTGATTCCCAATTATTTTTTTTTTTTAGTATATTGTGAATGGAGTGGTTGTCCTCATTTCCGTTTCAGAGGATTTGTCACTGATATTCAGGAATGTCTTTGATTTATGAGTGTTGATTTTATATCCTGCCACTTTGCTGAATTCATTTATTTGCTCTATTAGTTTCTTTGTAGACCCTTTTGGGTCTGCTAGGAATAGAATCATGTCATCTGCAATAGTGATAATTTAAGTTCTTCTTTTCCTATTTATATGCCTTTAATTTCTTTCATCTCTCTAATTGCTCTGGCCAGTGTTTCGAGAACTATGTTGAACAGAAGTGGTGAAAGAGGGCATACCTGTCTTGTTCCAGATTTTAGGGGGAATGCCTTCAATTTTTCTCCATTCAGAAGTATGCTAGCCTGAGACTTAGCATAGATTGCTTTTACAATATTGAGGTATGTTCCTGTTATCCCTAGTTTTTCTAGAATTTTGAACATAAAGGGATGCTGTACTTTGTCGAATGCTTTTTCTGCATCTATCGAGATGATCATATGGTTCTTATTTTTAAGTCTATTGATGTGATGAATAACATGTATTGATTTCTGTATATTGAACCAGCCTTGCATCCCACGGATGAATCCTACTTGATCATGGTGCACAATTTATTTGATATGCTTTTGTATCTGATTTGCCAGAATTTAATTGAGGATTTTTGCCTCTAGGCTCATTAGAGATATTGGTCTGTAGTTTTCATTCTTTGAAGTGTCTTTGTCTGGTGTAGGAATCAGAGTGATGTTGACCTCATAGAATGAATTTGGAAGTTCTCCCTCTTTTTCAATTTCCTGAAATAGCTTGAAAAGTATTGGTATTAGTTCCCCTTTAAAGGTTTTGTAAAACTCTGCTGTATACCCATCAGGTCCTGGGCTTTTCTTACTTGGTAGTGTTTTGATGGTTTTTTCTATTTCCTCAATTGATATTGGTCTGTTTAGGTTGTCTATATCCTCCTGACTCAATCTGGGCAGATCATATGACTTAAGAAATTTATCGATGCCTTCACTGTCTTCTATTTTATTAGAGTACAAAGATTCAAAATAATTTCGGATTATCTTCTGTATATCTGAAATATCTGTTATGATATTGTCTTTTTCATCCTGTATGCTAGTAATTTGAGTTCTCTCTCTTTTTGTCTTCGTTAGCATGGCTAAGGGTCTGTAGATTTTTTTTATTTTTTCAAAGAACCAAATGGGTTGATGTGTCTGCTGTGCTTGCAGGCCGCTAGTCCTGTTCCGCCAGTCAGTTGCAGGTCTGCCTACCTTGCGGGAGCGGGTGGTGGCTCTGCTTTGGCCCTACTGCAATTGGGGTGTCGTGACTACCATGCTGGCAGATCGCTGGGCCTGTTCCGGGTGCGGGCAAAGACTCTGCTCTGCCCCTACTCCAATTGGGTGGACGTGACTACCACGCCGGTTGGCCGTTGTGCTTGTACTGGGCGCGGGAGAAAGCTCTACTCTGCCACTACTCCAATTGGGGTGTCATGTCTACCATGGTGGCAGGCCGCTGGGCCTGTTCCAAAGGTCAGTCACAGGTCTGCTTTTGTGGCGGGCGCGGGGGGCGGCCTGCTTGGCCCCTACTACAATTTGGGTGACGTGACTACCACACCAGCTGGTGGCTGGGCCTGATCTGGGCGCAGGCAGTGGCACTGCTCTTTCCTTACTCCATTTGGGGTGACGTGGGTACCACGCCTGGGGGCCTGATGAATCTTCCTCTATGTTTCTAGAGAGAATTACGGAGGCATATAGGAGATATACTCCTTTCGATCCTCATGCAGAGGATCAAAAATCATCTGTCACAATGGCCTTTATTGGGCATGCTGCCTTGGATATTTAAAGAAAGTTACAATGCTTAGATGGTTTACAAGATATGACTTTGAGAGATTTAGTCAGAGAAGCCGAGAAAGTATACTATAAGAGAGAAACTGAGGAAGACAAGGGAGCAAAATGAGGATAAAAGAAACAAAAGACAGACTAAGGAGTTGACTAAGGTCCCGGTCACAATAACAAAAAGGCCAGAAATTAAGAAACAGGGAGACAGGAAGGGATACCTGGTCCCACGCCAGAGGCCACCCCTGACCTCAGATCAATGTGCCTACTGTAAAGAAAGAGGACACTGGGTTCAAGAGTGCCCTAGAAAGAGGCAGCCACGCCAGCCAGCCATTCTGACTCTTCAGCATGACTAAGAAAGTCGGGGCTCAGATCCCCTCCCTGAGCTCAGCGTATCTTTTGAAGTGGAGGAGACACCAGTAAACTTTGAAGTGGATACAGGGGCAATAAACTCAGCCCTTAAGGCCCCATTGGGCCCTCTATCAAATAAAAGGTCTCTAGTTCAAGGGGCTAATGGCAGTAAATATCGGACTTGTATAACTAAGAGGATCATGGAGCTGGGGAAAGGAAAAATCCATCACTCCTTTTTAGTAATCCCAGAATGCCTGGCAGACTTTTGCTGTACGTCATGGGGATGTGAGCATACAGGGGCTGCCTGATGGAACACAAACTCCTCATCAAATTCAGTACACAGCATTGGCCATATTACCAATTAGATAACCAAAACCGATGGCCCCCAGAGGGGTCTCTTGATCCTCAAATGCTGCGTGACCATTTTTTTTAAAGAGAGAGGTGAGAGAGAGAGAGACAGAGAGAATTTTTAATATTTATTTTTTAGTTTTTTGCTGGACACGACATCTTTGTTTGTATGTGGTGCTGAGGATCGAACCCGGGCCGCACGCATGCCAAGCGAGCGTGCTACAATTGAGCCACATCCCCAACACTGTGTGACCTTTTTAACTTCTGCAAGTGCTCAAAAGGGTGAAAGGAGATTCCCCTATGGGCATGCCTTTTCCATCCTTCACTCATATCCTGAACTATGCTTATCCAATCAATCCTCACCTTCAGCCTTGTGCTCCAGAGTCTCTGCTGTCACTCTCACCTCAGCAACCTGATTTCTCCCCTCCAATTATTAGATCAAAAACCCAAATCTCTGCTGGTTCTCAGACCATCGCCATCTTGCTGAAGTAGCAGGTACTCAGGTTCCCATCCACCGACTCACTCCTCTCTTCTCCTGTCCGTGCCCGCCCCGGGTCCCACCAGGTCCTCTTACCAGCTAACACAAAGCTGAAACTAGCTGAGGAGAGCCCTCAGACTCCTATCAAAGATGTAATGAAAATGGCCTTTAAAGTTGCTTTGTCATCACTGAAAACAGTTTACTAAAAATTTAAAGTCCCTCACATGCATTTTGGGATACTCACTCTTGTCTTCCCCTCTGCTCTACCTGTTGTACAGCTCAAGTATTTGTTGCTAGGAAAATCCCAAACCCCTTTCCCATTATTCTTTTACATCTCTCCTTCCTTATTCTCAGATCCTCGGAGCTGCTGTCAGCCCCACCTTCCCTGTCTTCCCCTTCTGTACCAGGCCTACAGAAAATTCTTAACTGACTTTCTACAGAAGTCTTCACCATGGCTGACTTTAGGACTTTCAGCAAAAGAGTCCCTATAAAAGAGTTCAATGTAGATAAACTTCCTCTTTTAGTGTTGCCTTGTTCTACTTGGCCACTGGCTAAAAAAATAAGCACTTCTATGTTAGACACCCCATTACTTGTTTTCCACAAAATATATGAACAAGGCCTCTGGCCATGAGCTGGGTCTTTACAGAGATGGCTATATTTCTAAGATAAAGAAGTTACCATCAGGGCTCCATGGTAACAGCTGTCAGGGGCGAAAAATAAGAAAGGTAGAAAAAAGCTCTTTCCCTCCCAGGTGTCCTTGAAAAGTTAACTTGCCCAGAACTGAGGTAAAAACAGAAACAACAACGGCTTTTTTGAACTTCTGAAGACTGTGAACTTCTGAGCCCCTTCCCTTACATGTTGGGTACAAAATTCTGAAACTACCTAAACTTGAGTTTCAGGAGAATAATTGATTACAACAGAAGCAATGCCCTCTGAATCTGGTTGCAACCAAATAGAACGGTTTCCCTGTCTTCGTTGCTATCTTAGGTGCCTTGCCTTGTCCGTCCCTACAACAGCATAATTGTATATAATTAAACATTGTTTATGTTTTAAAGAAATTGTCAACAGATGTGATTAATTGTGTAATGGTGCAGATGTTTCCCAGAGTGCTCTGTCATGATGCAGGTTCATTTGAAAATGAAATAGAGGGGCATACAACCCGTTTCCACTGGGAACATATATCCCTAACTTTAGCCATCCTATTCGGAATAGGAGTTGCTTCAGGGGTGGGCACAGGAACCACTGCCCTCGTCCATGGGACACAACAAATGACCCAATTAGAAGAAGCAATAGACCAAAACTAAGATATTAGATACCTCCATCAGAGCTTTGCATGAATTTTTAACCTCTCTCTCTGAAGTTGTTTTACAGAACAGGCGAATGACACAAAACACACACACACACACACAGAGAAAAAAAATAGCAAAATATATGTCAATCAAAATTTTCATAAAATATATATCATAAAAAGATCCAAAAATATTCATTTTACTGAACATGGATTTATGTATAATGTTGTTCAACTAGCAAGCTCACCCATTGGTTGAATATTCAGTTCCAACACGGTTAAGTAGGAGTGATCTCTTCTCACAATTTGTATCTGCCAACTCATCCACCTCACAAGAATGTATGTGTGGTACCAGGTATGATTCTATATATCCATATAAAAATATATGTGCTGAATAGGCTACAGAGAAAGGGAGACAGGAATTCACAATTTTTTAACTTTAAAAACACATGGAGAACTATTTCAACAAAAAATTGACTAGATTTAACTCCTACTCTGTATCATGCAAAAGGCAAGTCCAAATATACACCATGCCTCCTCTAAACTGCTTGTATTTCTATTCATGGAAATACTTCTCTGAGTTCAGTTCCAGAACGCAGTCTTTAAGGGAAATCCCAACAGAGTTCAAGCCCAGGTGGACCAAGATATTTCTTACAACCACCACACAAATGACCACAATTAAAAACAAAACACTCAAACATGGTCCTCATCTTCTTCCATATAGTCACTCATCGTAACCTCTGTCTGGAGGTTTCCATGAAGGGCTCACCCAAAGACAGTGTCCAAATAAACTCCCTTGCCCCTCATTTGCCTAAAGTCATGTTGGCCTGGACACCCTTTCTGTGAACCAGGAGTGATCAAATAAGCCTCCCGTTAATACTGCTCTGTTTCTCCAATTTGAGGCCTACTGACTTTCAAGTATAGATTCTTTATGTGATTTGGAGTCATACGAAAACCTAAGCACCTCTGCAGTGATTTGAAGAACTCATTTGACCCAAGGAATACCTATTCTCACTTGATGGAGGTCAGGAACCTAATAGAGGAAGACGAGAGACTTCATCCACAATGACTGATCTTTTGGCAATTATGGTTTTGGATGCACACATGGGATCATTTTTAGATGCATCAGCTGCTGAGAATCAAAGTCACAGCCACATACGAGGCCAAGAGTCTAATTAAGACACATCCCTTTCCAAAGCAACTAAGAAAGAGCCACAAGTGATGCCCATTCATTTCCATTTGAAAACTGTTTCCTTCAGGCTTCACAAAGGGGTGGCCTGAGGCAAAGACCTTCCTGATATTCAGGGCAACAGAACAATAGGTAAGCAAAAGGCCAAAAGCAGGGTATATCCACTGAGACTTTCCTGGTCACACTGATATCTGAGTTTTCTGAGATGCTGGCCATTCCCTTCAGCTATCCTGTACATGGCCATGTCAAAGACCTTGGAGTTGTTGCATATCTTGGACACAAAACCATGAGCCTATTCTGGAGAGTGGCCAGAATTCAGAAGAAAACAGGGACTTAGGAAGGTAATAGGTATTGCTCATCCATAAGGCAACCGCACTCCATTCATAAATTAGGCAGGATGCATAATGGGAAGCTTTCTACTAGACAGGACACATCCATTGTTGCATTCTCTTTTCTCATGTCTACAACCACGGACACAGTGGGATACACAGACATAGAAACACTCATTTTGTCAAACGACTTACTAGAAACAGTTCACTCCAAATCAAACAAACCGCCTTCCCTACCTATTCTCAGAATATGAGACAAAACAACAAATCCACACTCACAAAGGCACCTCCTTCCCTCAAGTAGGTCTGTGACTCTCCGGAGTTAACTCTGACTGGTGGGCCATATTATGTTCCCCCGAAATGGCGTGTCCTCTATCAGATCTGCTTTCCTTGACCAACTCTGTAAAGTTGTTAGGAAAAAGTGGCGAGCCACTACCTGCTTTCTCAGGAAAAGTACCTCTTCAGTGCTCTCCTGGTATTTGGCTATACTCACATCATTAGGTACCGAGAAAGACTGACTCTGTCCTTGGAAAATCCAATCAAGTGAGCCCACAGGGACTTGGACTGGGATTGCCTCTCGGTGTCTTGGTTCTTGGATAGCAAGTTCAGAGAGTTCCATCACCAAGGAAATTAGATATGTCACTTTCTTTGGAACTGAATGAGGCCACTGCCTTGGCACCCCTTTTTCCTAACAGTTGCTTCCAAGGGTCCCATGAGATGGAGGCTGCCCCTACTTCCTGTGACACTTTCACAAGTTAGAATGGTATATCAACCATTGGCACCCGTGAACAGCTTTCCACACAGGCCTGATTTTGTCCATCTTCTCTACAATAAGAAGAGAGAGCCTGATTAAGACACATCCCTTCATCCTGACCAGGTTGTTTGCCATGGAAGATGACTTTTGCTCTCTCAGGTCCTTCATAGCTGCCTATAACTTTTCCGGGTATCATTTCTGTATGGACCTTTGAGGTTTTCAGCAGGTGGAAGGTCCCCTACTTTCCTGTATTGTAAGAACAACTCCGTCCCTGTTCTTCTGTAAAATGAGATTGAGGGAACAGTGTATGTTTAGGGTTAATAACAGGTTCAATTTGGGTTAGGAATCATTCTGTGCGATGAATAATGGTATTGGCAACCTGTGAGATTTACAAGAATGTAGAGGTGAAATATAAGTATGAAAATAAAAATCTAGATATAATTTGAAACCCAGAAGGGCATTGGGCCCTTGATTGGGATACTTAGCTTGAATTATGTTCTCTAAAGATGTCTCAGATAATTCAATATACAATGGCATAG